>NC_066865.1:12654284-12757441 GCF_025177605.1 Cucumis melo
TTTTCTCCTATTTTCCCTTCTATAAAATCCCTCGTATTTTTTAGGAGAGATAAGAAATTCCAAGTAAAAAAAAAAACTCTCTTTCTCATTCAATTATTGTAGCAAATTCTTGAAACTCTATCAATAAAGATTACTTTTGTTAAATAAATGGATTCTTTCCTCAACATTTTTTCAAGAATTTCATCAATCTTCATGGACTAAGGTAATCTTTTGAGACTTTTTCTTGGGTTAAATTACCATGTTTTCTTTGAGAATTAAATTCTTTTCTATATCTTTTCAATTTTTTATTTGATTGCTTGTTTCCCTTTGCAATTTCTTTTGAAATTTCAATAAAACAAATAAGTTTTCCCCATCAATTTTTCATTGAAATTTCTTTACAAATTCTTAAAGTGCTAAACTTATATTTTGATTTGTAATGGTTTGTTATGATGAATTAATTGTTGAGATTGTCTTTAATTTTCTACTAATTGATTCTTGCATAACAAGTTTGAAATGGACATTAATTTTGCTAAGGGTAGTGACTATCCACTCTTTAGCAAATCTTGAATAGGATAAACTTTGCCTCGGTTCGAACATGCTTTGGTCACTGAGATTAATCATGTTTTAATAGAAATTTGGTTACTTTCTTTTTGTAAAAATTCAATTCTTGTAAATTCAAGAAAAGATTAATTAATCTTCTTTCTTTTTCAATGATAAGAAACATGGTAATTACCCAAGAAAAAGTCCCTCTACTAAACTTGAAAGAAAACTTTACTTGAATTACTTGTTGTCACTAATCATTCCTTAATACTCGTTTTTTACTATAGTTCAAAAATTACTTTCACAAACCCCTTTTTTTGTGTTTCTAATTTTCTTTTAGATCTTGAAGCTACTAATCGACTTTGTTTGTGAATCTTGAAGTTTTGAATCTTAAGTGCTCTCTAAGGTTCGACACCCTTTTTCCCCATACTACTCTCAATTTCCACAAAGGTAAGAAGGGTTAAAAAGATAACTTTGAAAGGTAATTGAGGTAATCCCTAACCCTCATATTTCATCTAGTCTTTCTCTATTCTTGTATTCTTTTATTTTAGACTAGGAATAAATTCTTGTTTTGCATACTTACATCCATAACAACCTATCATTTTGATAACAACTTACCTCAAATAACATCTTTCCAATCTTTGAAACAATAAAATAATTTTTTGAAGTGTGTTTCACCGTATTCGTGGTATGTGATATTTTGTTTGATTTTTTATCTCAAGAAATACACTATATTTGTATATGGACAATTGTAATCCGTGGAGGGGTAATTTCGGACCAAAAAAGTGAAAAAATATTTATAGCACTTAATTTTGTAATAAATAAAAAAACAACAGTTTGCTATTTTTCTATTTTCTATTCTTATAGGGATAGTTGCAAATGTAGCAATTATATTCAAAATAATTAAGTAAATTGCAACATTTTAAAAAAAATTGCAAATATAGCAAAAACTGTCAAAATCTATCACTGATAGAACATGTAGCAAATGTTGGTCTATTACTGATAAACCATAAGAGTCTATTAACGATAGAAGCCTATCACTGATAGATTTTGCTATATTTACAAATTTTTTAAAATATTACTATATACTTAATAATTATTCTAAAAATTATTATCCATTATAATTACCCATTCTTATATTTGCTATTCGTACAAGAAGTTAGTTGGATGAAGAGCACGAGTGGTTGGGATGGAAAAAATGTAAAACCCATCATTTAAGAAGCCCATTAATATTTTAAGTTAGGCCCAGAAAAAGCCCGTTGAATTGAATGAAAACTGTTATAAAAATTGTAAACCCTAATTCTATCCCCGCCACCCCTTGTCGTGAAAAAGCCAGAAGGTATGGATTGAAACCCTAATTTGAAACCCATAAAATTTGAAGATTTCAATACTTCATCTAATATTTATCACTTTCATATTTCTTTAGGTATTCGTACACCTTTTGAGTAGCGACGATGGCTCCGGCGAAGAAGACCGTAAGTATCATTCTAATGTCGCACTTCCAATTAGTTTATGGATACTGGTTTTGATGATTTTGATGATTTTTGGTGTTGTAATTTGCAGAAGAAGACTCACGAGAGCATTAACAACAGGCTGGCCCTTGTGATGAAAAGCGGCAAGTACACGCTCGGTTACAAAACCGTTCTTCGCACTATCAGAAGTTCCAAAGGTTTTCATCCGTGTTCTTCTTTCAATTTAAGGTTTTATTCTGTATTTTTTTGTACACATTTCAGTATTTCGATCTGTGAAAATACAGGAAAGCTTATTATTCTATCGAACAACTGCCCACCTCTGCGTAAATCCGAGATTGAGTACTACGCAATGCTTGCCAAAATCGGAGTTCACCACTACAACGGAAGTAAGTTTTTTAGATAGTCTACTTCTACTTGGTAGATGGTTGTTTATTTTGTCAAAGTTGCAAGCTTTATAACATTTTGGAGCTTCGTATGCATGATTTCTGATTTACGGGACTTGACTGCTCTCTTTTCTTAATAATGTTAGCACATCTTTCATTATTGTAGAATAAGAAAAACTGCTCTTATACTTGACGCAAATTAGAGTAAGCATTTTGTAATCTGGGCAAGTATTTACTCTGTTATTGTATATTTGAGTAACTTGATCAATTAGGTAATGGCTGGGTATTCTGCTACGAAGAGTGCTCATAATGGGGCTCTCTGTGTTCAAATAAACTAATAATTGAGTGTGTAGTTTGTCCAACTTACTACAACCTTTGTAGAACTATTTGCCAGGTAGGTGCTTCTTGCATGCCTGAGAAGCAAGGCACAGATAGACACAACATAGACACAGGAACACTAAAATCTAGGGCAGAAATGCAACAAAAATATTTTTATCAAGTGTCATAGTGTCCAGACTAAATTAAACTCTATGCTTAGTTTTGTACTTTCCTATTGATTTGCTACCATTGTCTTTCAACAGTTGTTTTGATCTTGTTAGTCAGCCTATTGAATTAAGTAGGTGGGTTTATATCATTGGTTGTAATTGGTTTTCTTCTTACTCATAATATTAATGTTGGTCCATCAATTTAATTTTAACTCATTCCATTTATACATGTTTTGTTTAAATATTAGTCAGTTAATTAGCGACTTGTATGGTTGATCAGTTAATTAGCGACTTGTATGGTTGATCAGTTAATTAGCGACTTGTATGGTTGATCAGTTAATTAGCGACTTGTATGGTGGATCAGTTAATTAGCGACTTGTATGGTGGATCAGTTAATTAGCGACTTGTATGGTGGATCAGTTAATTAGCGACTTGTATGGTGGATCAGTTAATTAGCGACTTGTATGGTTGATTGTTCTGCTTTACTTCTATGTATTTTCAGCCACTGTTATTATTAGTATGTTTTATTTATTATTTTTGTTATTTATGTACGTTTAGGTAATGTTGATCTTGGAACTGCTTGTGGCAAGTATTACCGTGTCTCCTGCCTTAGCATTATCGATCCAGGTACTACGAACTTTTTTATTTGGTTCATTAAATTTCATTTCTATTTGATTACGGTGAAGTTTGCATACATAATTGAAACAAAAATTGATATATTGCCATTTGATTTTCCATTGCTTCATAGATTAATTTCTTACTGAGAGAAGATATTTTCTGTGGTATTTTAGAGAACAGATGTAGTTGGGTGTTGGGTTTTTAAATGCAACACCTTGAAAATTGTCACCAAAATGATAAATCTGTTTAAGTTTAAATCAAAATAGAAAATAGTGAAAACATTTAAGTGCCTATACTCGACTTTTATTGATTTGTTTGACCAAGATTCCTCCCTTTTTATTCTTTTCCAGGTGATTCTGATATTATCAAATCGCTTCCCGGCGATCAGTGATTTTTGTCATTGAGAACGTTAGTTGTTTTTTTCTTCTTCTTTTGCACCTTTTCTCTTCAGCAAAGGTAAAATTTGCACTGATTTTAATGTCCCAGAGTAGCAACCAACTTTAAGCATTAAAATTGTATTGTTGATAACCAGATTTTGTCAATGTCTTTGAGATTTTATGTAGAATGCTCAAGTAGTTTCATACCTATTTATGCAAGCAATTGAGAATCGAAAATCTCCTTGCCTTCGAATACAAGATTGTTTATCGAAAATGAGCAGGAATTTATCATTTGATCCAAATGCCTCGTATGAGACTTAATTATACTCGTGTTAAATGCTTAATTCCTTCTAATCACCTGTTTCATAGAATGCTTGTCGAATTCTTTTTAGATGATCCTCTTTTGGTGGAGAAATTAGAGTATATAGTTAAAATCAAGATAGCAAAATATAAATAACTTTTTATTCCAAAGAGTTGTAGCATGGCATTTAAATTACGTTATATCAGTATATTTTGCTGCATGCATTTGTAGGTGTAGACTAGCTCCATTTTTTTCAGTTAAGATTTTGATGGATATTTAAGTTTTTTATACAGATTCTATAAGATTTTAATTTTTAGTTTCTCTAATATATCTATTTGTTGAAGCCTGTTTATTTTGTTAGTTTCTTCCCTAATTCATTTTGATTCTTTTTTTTTTTTTGCATTTATTCTTTGAATTTTTTAATGAACTCACGTAATTCTATCATCATTTGGTCGACTATGTTTAAAAATGGCTTTAATATGTTGTTTGCCATTGTGATGTCAATTTAACAAAATATTGTAATGTATTGCCAATTTCGTCGAAAGATCTTTACAAAAATTGTTTTAGCTGCTACAAAATATACTGAAAAAGAGTTGATGAGACTTTCGTTTAAATAATTTTTATAATTGGCCAATTCCATATTCATAAAACTAAACTCTTTTTGGGCCCTTTCTATCGTCTTATTGAAATTGAGTAAAAGCCTCGAGCACAAGAAGAAATCAACAATAAAAAAGAAAATAACCCTCCCCTCCGAATTGGAGGCTTGGAGCATTGCTTTAAGTGCGTGTTAATGCAAAATTTTTCAAGTCATGGCAATGAGAAAACGGACAATCTTCCCTATTACATTTGAAGAAGTTATTTACCCGACCTTGCACGACTTCCTGGAAAATGGCTTCTACATTGTTAGTTGAAGATCAGAGATTGATTGACCTCAATAGAATCTTATTCAACAATGAAGGCCCCCACCATTCCAACGCTAATGAATGAAGGCTCTCGAGAATTGCATTTTCTTCCAGCCAAAGGTTAAATGTCAAACTTATTCCAATATCTTTTTCCACATTGTCGATGTTCTTTAGTAAGACTCATGAGAGTAGCCTCGATTGTGCCCAAGTTCTCTTTTTGCGATTTTCTTCCTCTCTCTCTTACTATCCTCTCTCTTCTCTTCCCGCCTCCCACTGTTGCTGGCGCCATCACCATGCACTCTCTCCTCATTTTGTTCCTTTTCTTTTTCAAAATCTATTTTAGCTTTTTCTTCTCTATATTGATCTTTTTCTTCCTTGTTTTTTGTTTTGTTTGTTGGTCGATCAACTAGCATCACCTTCTAAAAGTTCATAAAAAACTAATATGTCGGTGGTCAACATCAATCCTCTTTAACCTAAAACCGTTTAGATTCTACCTAAAATTGATTCTGAATGACTGATAATCACCCATAGGAAAGTTCAAGTTGTATTGTTTGTACAACATTGAAAGCAAATACGTGGTGCAATTTTGTAGCCCACACATGCTTCCAAATGTTGAAAAAATAGCTTGTAACTCTCTTTACAAATGTCCAAAAGAGTGCCAAAAAGAAAAATCTTCAAATTTCTATTCATTGCATTTACGATCCATCCATCCCTCCATCCATTTATTTCACTCGTTGCCCCTCTTCTTTTGGACCCTCTCATTTAAATATATTTCTTAAAGAAACAAAACCCATTCTTCTCTTCATTAATATATAACCTCATTGTTCTTCCATTTATTAAAAAAAAGTCCGTCTCCATTTCTTCAATCTCTCTCTAAATTTGAAGAACTTAAAATATGGAGAGCAAGAAGGTTCTGTCCCCTGTTTCTAGAGATTTCAACATCGATGATTACATAGGGATGGAAAGTTGTGTGGATTTGAAAAACCATCACAAGAGTACGGCGGAGATTTCGCCCACCAAGAGGTTAATGCAGATCGGAAACAAGAAAATGAAAGATGAGAAAGAGTATCCTCCGCCAATCCCATTGTTAGTGGTGATGAAACGGCACTACACCGGCGACGGGAGGCTGATACTAACGGAAGAGAAAATTAAACACCGTGGGTTCTTGCGTGCACAGAGATCCGATGGGCGGCTGATGCTGCAGCTTGTGGCGGTGGAGGTGGCGGAGGAGCGGCAGAGAGATGCAGGGGGGTTTATATTGGGAGTGGCAGTGTGACCTAATGGGACCCTGAAGGCCGTTGGAGGCTAACCAAATGGGTCTCCTTCTAACTTTTGCTTAGGGGTGTTTTAGTTTTTAGACCTCAACTTGCTTTCTCCAATAAAATATTTAGCTTCAATTATATATACACACATATATAACTTCTCCGTATGCATCTCACCCTCACCTTCACCTAAGGATGATCATCAGAGTTAGTTTTTTTTTTTTGACAAAATCAATCCCAATTCGAGCATAATCGGTTTAGTAAATGTTCAAACCGACCTTGACATCTATGAGTAAATGTCAGTCGGTCGAAATAGATCCCTCTCGTTTAACCACCGATCGACTTTAGTTTGATCCATTGTCTCGAATTTTCAATCTATCATATTCACTTTTACCCCACCCTTCATAAAAAAACTAAATAATTAAAATATTTTATGAAAGATAAAGAAATTTGGTATGTGACATTATAATTCAACAAACGGAAAGAGATAATATGATAAAAACTATAATTCAACAATTCAATAAGGTAAATTTATCAAACATAAGATGGATGCACTTAAAGTAATTTTTACCAGAAATGAATTCACATAAACGTTATTATTGAATTAAAAATTATTTAAAATTTAGATAGAGGTTAATAGTGGTGTACAGTAACATGGAACAACAAAATTGAAAATTTCAATCAAGATATCATGTTAGGTTATCATCACATACATACTTTTATGTTTTTCATTTCAATTTAAAATTGTTTTTATTTCAATTTAAATCGGTAATAAAAAGGACAGTCGAAGGCTATTTGTTATAATTTAACCAAATATACATACATATATACATACATATATATATACATACACACATATATATATTATTTTGTCTCTGAATAGAGAGTAATTAAAATATTTTTGACTATCCAAAAAACCCTAATCAAATGGTAACCTAATCATGAAATATCAAGGTTGGATTATTATCTAAGGACTTCTTGCATGTGTAGCAAATAAGTTAAACTGCAAATACTTAAACACAAATGATTATAATCTAACAATAATAGCCCACAACTATAATAATTCATTCCTTGGAACAAAGATATTTTATTTACCAAAATGTCTCTAAAAAATTGTTTAATGTTATTTAAGGTCCCTAAAGTTCATAAAGATTAACTTTTTTTAAAAAAAATGTCATATTGCTTTATTTACCTAAATGTCATTTTGACATATTTACTTAATTTCTAATAAATTAAAAAAAACTTTTAATGTTTTGTCATTTTAACTTTTATTTATATGAATATGTATAAAGTGTATCAAATGTATATCGAGTATTTCAGATATATCACTTAGATTGAAATATCTACAAAATAGAAAAAGTAGGTGACAAATTTGTAAATTATTGAGTTCAAATTTATATTCACTAAAATTTTTCTTTATCTAAATGTTTGCTCTAAAATCAACTAATATGTTAATATGTAAATATTATATTAAATTATTTCCTTATATTGAGTTAAAATGAATAGCTCAATTTCAATTAATATTATTAAAAACTTCTTCTAAAATGCTAAACAGTAATTATTACTTATAGTTGTTGGAGAATAAATTAATCAAAAGAGTAAACATGAAACAAACACATGTTAAAATAATTGTATGACTTTTCAAAATTAGTAATAACTCTAAGTTAATTTATGTTGGTAAAGTCAGGAATCAATTCAATCTAGTTGATAACTCATCTAATAAACTAAAAAAAATTGGGTTGAGTTGATGGAGTTTTTTTACGATTATTTAATTTTTTAATATTTCAATGCAACTTATATTCTTATATATTTTAAAGGCGAGAGTAGGAATTCCAAACTTCAAAATCGATAATATAGGTTTATGTAAATTGAGTTATTGTCTAGTCTTAGTCTTGACTATGGAGTGATGATGTGAAATCTAGAGATTATGTGTAAGAATGAATTAATTATTTTTAAAATAAAAAAGAAAGATAATAGTTTTTTTTGGGGAGAAATAGAAAGAAAAAGGGACATATAGCTGAATAGACAACTTGGCTGTTCTTGTTGAGGAAGTTACTTTAATTTGCCTTATTATTTGCAAATATTGAGGCCATATTCCAGGATAGACGTTACCAACGTTTGACTTTCTTCAAATGTATAATATTTAATGCTAACGTCAAAATAATGAAAAAAACATAAATTCTTCAACACATATGCACACTTTTTGTTGCATCAACAAATACTTATTTAATTAGTGTTCTTATCCAATATCTATTATTAACTTTACTCCCATTCCACTTTTATTTTGTATTTGATATTCCAATTCCAACCGAATGGGTTTGTAGGTCTTCACATTCCAATCGAATTCATGATGACATTTATTAATAATATTCAATACATGCAATTTATGATGTCATTTATCACATAGTCAGTGACTCCGTAACTCCCTTCGTATTCGTATATATAAACGTTTTTTCAACAATATATTGGATGCTAAAATCCAACTCTCGCTTTAAGATTGATGTTCATACCTCAATTTTTCATGCTCTTGTTTGTTACTTTAATTATTTATTTTCAGTGTTATTTTATGAGGAAAATTATAAAAACCATTTCTAAACTTTGAGTTTGGTTAGTCCTAAACTTTCCATTTGCTTAGTCTAGAATTATTTATAAAATAGAGTAAAATCTATCCAATTTTATGTAACCTATTAAAAATTATTTTTATTATATTTTGTAAATAATTTTAATTTTTAGTTATATTTGAAATCAAGTCTCGTCCTAAAAAATGATAAATTTAGTTAAATATCTAAATTCAAACATTAAATTGATTTTGCAATAAAAATAATTTTAACAATTTCAAATCATTTACGAACCATGCTTTTTAGTTTTATAATGTTCACCGAATTGAGATATATGCAGTATGTCATGATATATTTTAATAATTTGAAATCAGTATCCTTAAGAATGATAATTTTTGGATCTATCGGTCTCAAAAGTAATTATAAATTATAAAGGGGTCTTTTAAAAAATATAACAAAGCGGCAAAATATTTATACTGTATAGAACAATTTCGAAAACGAAAAAAGGCCACAGACCCAAAATGAAAAATACTAAAAATGCTTGTGATTAATTGACACCAACATACATAATATATTTGGTAAACGATCGTTTATATTTAACTATTATTTCCAATATGATTGTTTAGATTTACATTTTTTTTCAATCGTTTAGATCTGACTATTATTTGGTACACGATCGTTAATATTTAATCATTTAAATTTGGGTAGTCAAATCTAAACGATTTTTTTCAAATTTTTTTTGTACAAATCATTTAGAGTTGATCATTTAAATTTGGCTAGCCATCTCAACGATTTTTTTTCAAGATTTTTAGGTACACGATCGTTTAATTTGGGTAGCCAAATCTCAATGAATTTTTTCAAGATTTTTTAGTACACGATCGTTTAGATTTAGTACACGATCTTTTAAATTTTGGTAGCCAAATCTCAATAATTTTTTTTTCAAGATTTTGGTACACGATCATTTAGATTTGGTAACTACCCAAATTTAAGCGATTTTTTTAAAGATTTTTTGGTATACAATCATTTAGATTTGGTTATTTTTTATATTTTGGTATTTAGATTTGGCTATTTTTGGAGATTTGGTTATCCAATATCCCAACGATTTTTTTCACGATCATTTTTATTTGGCACATGATCTTAAACAACTAAATAACAGTTTGAAAAAAAATAAAAACAATTGCAAAAGAAGAGAAAAAGTATATCGAAAGAAAAAGAAAAATTGCAGAAGAAAGAAGATGGAAAGGAAGGGTAAATGAATATATTTTAAAAAAATTGCAGAAGAAGAGAAAAAGACGATGAAAAGAAAAAAAATCGCAAAGAGGAAGAGAAGAAAGACAATAAAAAAGAAGGCAAACCTAAAATATTTAGAAAAAATCACGAGATTCATGGATTTTTTCATTTTGTTACACAGACCATAAATATTTTATTGGTTTGTTATATTTATGAAAATTAACCAATTAGAAATATTATTCTATAGCCTCAAGGCTTGAAGATAAACATAACTCATTAAATAAGTTAAAATATTATTAGGGTCTATCAACTTTATATATATATATTATTTTGGTCACTAAATTTTTAAAAGGGTCTGTTTTGGTCCTTGAGCTTTTGAAAAAAAAATCTTACTATAATCCCTACCGTTAGATTTTCATTAACTCTTTAACGAAATGATGATATGACTTTCTATATTTGGATGATTAGGTTCTAGATTCACTTATTAATTAAATTGACGAATAACCAAGAATCTACTAATTTATTTTATAAATTTCTTATGTCAACATATAAATATAATTAACATACTTGAATTAACCAAACTCAAATTAAAAAATACTTTTGTTATTTTTCTTCAAAACTTAAATCTCTCATACCTCCTCTCGGCTCCCTACCATTTATTTATTTATTATTCAAACTGAAAGAATAATCTTAAGGTTAATTTTCTTAAATATAACAAACCACTAAAATATTAAAATATTTAAGGTCCGTATAACAAATCCCATGAAGTTAGCCATTTTAAAAATATTTTAGGTTTGCCTTTCTGTCTTTCTTCTCTATCGTCTTTCTTTTTTTTTTTTCGACTGTGATTTCTTTCATTGTCTTTCTTTTTTCCTTTTTTTTTCACTGTGATTTTTTTTCCATTGTCTTTCTTCTTTTCCTATTCTTTTTTTCCACAGTGATTTCTTTTCATCATCTTTCTTGTTATCCTCTTTTTTCCTTGTTGTGATTTCTTTCCATCATCTTTCTTCTTTTTCTCTCTTTTTTTTTACATTGTTTAAATTTGGGTGACCAAATCTAAACGATCGTGTACAAAAAATAGCCAAATCTAAAAGATCGTGTATAAAAGAATCTTGAAAAAAATTGTTTAGATTAGAGTAGCCAAAATGTAAACGATCTTTTACTAAAAGAATTTAAAAAAAAAAAATTCGTTTAGCCAAATATAAACGATCGTGTAACAAAGAATCTTGAAAACATAAACAATTGTGTGAACAAATCTAAACGATCGTGTATCAAAACAATCTTGAAAAAAATTGTTTAGTCAAATCTAAACGATCGTATGTACCAAATTAAAAAAAAAAATCATTTAGATTTGGCTACCAAAATCTAAACGATTAACCAAATTAAATGATCGTGTACAGAGGATTCAATCAAATCTAAACGATGGTGTAACTAAATCTAATCGATCTTGTAACCAAATTAAACGATCATGTACAGAGGATTTAAAAAATAAATCGTTTAGATTTGATTATCCAAATTTAAACGGCCAAATCTAAACAATCGTGTACCAAACAATAACCAAATATAAACGATCGTGTACAAAATATATTACGCGCGTTGTTGATGGCATGGTTGACGGGACATTTTTGGTATTTTCCATTGTGAGCCTGTGAGCTTTTTTCCTTTTCGATATTATTCTATACAGTGTAAATATTTTGTCGCTTTGTTATATTTTTGAAAAGACCCTTAATCTTAAAGCAAATTAGAAAAACGACATTGAGTAGAATAAAAAAATAAAATAGAACTAACATATGGGTGTTTTAATATCCATGACAAGGTAAAATAAATTAGAAAAATAAAATAAATATAATGCTTGTTTAAAATAAAAAAATTCATGTGGGGATGAATTGTATCAAGCATATGAGTTGAGAAAGTGAACTAGAATGACAATGCGCCCAAAATAGTGATGACCAAAATCTAGAGGACAATGACTTTTTGAGTTCTCCGGTAAAACATCAATTTACCATCTAACGTTTAACTAAAATTAAAGCACTAGATTATTATTAAAAGTAATTATCTTATTTGGCATCTTAATAATCCAAATATAAATGTCACCTCACCATTCTATTAGAGAGTTAACAGAATCTTAATGCATATACCAAAATATGCTCTTTTTAAAAGTACTTTAAGGACTAAAACAAAACACTTTTAAAAGTTTGGTACCAGAATAGAATAAGATACAAAGTTTAGAGACCAATATAAGATTTCAACCTTTAAAATAAATAAATATTAATAAGGCAGAGCGATTTTGAGATTTTGAAAATTAATCAAACCTTCCACCGATAGGATGGAAGGTCATCTTAATTATCATTAACCTAAATAAAAGTACTTTACAAATGCATAGTTTTTTTTTTTTTGACAGTTTCATAACCACCTTCAAACAAATCCTTAATATGCATAATATAAGAATTCTTTTTACTTCATGTTATATGAAGAATAAAATCATGGATAAATACGTGCATTTAAAAATGTCAATTTGAGCATTCTTCGATCAATTGATTTAAAAGCAAACTCAAATCTAAAAGGGTTTATTCGAAAAAAACTCAAACCAAAAGGGTGAGGGACGATCCAAATTCTCTTCATTGATTATATCAATTTATGTTCTCAATTTTGCTCCATTTGTATAACGAACATCTTGTAAAATTTTTTATTTGACTAATTAAACTATAAAATATCTCAAGTTATTCCATTTAGATTTTCAATTAAGGTTTTCTTTGAAAATCATTCAAAACATTTTAATGTGAATTCAACTATAGAATCTTTGCATGTCACACCCCCTTCCTAGCACCATCTTTAACTATGAGATGGGGTGTGAAGCCAACATATGCCGACTCTCTCTGACAACACATACTAATAGACGAAATTGATACTCGACTCAAAGTTACTATTTAGTCACAAAATCATACCTTTAAAGCAATACCTGACAATACACTATATTCAACTATACAAATTCTAGTTATAGACACAGTATTATAACTAATCTCATACGACACTACTAAATGTATATATGTTCACATTATTCTTAAGTTTTTGCAATGATAGTATACAATGATGCTATGGATATATGTACTAAACTTTGCTACTTTTGTAACATTGTAGGATCCGCGATGTAGAATGGCACGTACGAACCTCGTTAGGAGACGTATGACTTTGTTTGCACTTTTTTATATTATGAATACTAGATTTTTTGTATTATGAACGCTATTATGTTTTCTTAAACTTCTTCGTATTACAAATATTAAATTTTTTCTTTTTGAATTTGTGTTTGTATTTCGTAATTTATTAATTTATATTGAATTTGCTTTAATTTAATCCAAAACGAATGTCATTATTTCACAAAAATAGAGAACTACATATTTAAAAAAATTACATATTTAAAAAAATTACATATAAAAAGGAATTCCCGATGCAACATAACATCGGAAATAGGATGTACATGACACGTCAGGGATAGTTCTTCCGATGCATGTCCAACGTCAGATAAGGAAACGTCGGGAGATGTAATTCCTGATGCCATGACATTGTTGGAATTTGTGTCCTATAGTACTTTGTTATTTGATTTAATAAATTTTATTATTGAATGCTATAATCTTAAAACCAATAAGTTAAAGTCCTGATGCTATTTTATTGAGTTTTTCAAATACACTTGAACTTTATGTAGAGACATAAACATGGATTAAGTACAAGTTAATAGCCCAAATAATCTATAGTGTATGAATAAGGTTGGGCGCCTTATTCTGGATAAACACTATGGATGCGACCCGCTCCGTAGTTAGTACAAACGATGTAATTCTGAATCGTTCATGTAGAGACATGGAAGTGGGGACATCTTATGTAAATGGTTTGCATAAGACTGGAACCACGAAATAGTCACTTTTTGTTATAACACCGTAAACTATAAACTAACTATTTCAATTATGATGACCTAGGTAACTTGATCTTAATCCTGAGCTAACTATGACTTTCTGTTCTTTCGGTAGTATCCTTAGATCTGCATAGGTGAGGGCAGCTCATCATCGCTAGCCCAATGAGCCTTCTATTTCAGGGATAAGACCGAGTGGATAGCTAGGAACATAGGGTGCAAGATGGAATTCACTCCTACCCATTTCTGAGATAGTAGATAGGTTGTTCCCTTAAGGACTGAATCCAAGTCTTGAACAAGGGGCCCCACCTTCTCATTGGTCCGAGAAGGATTCAGGTTTATAGGTTGAACCTTAAACCAATTGTTCAATAGTGGATCAGTGGGTCTTAAGGAGCAAGATGTAATTTTATGGGTAAAACAATATTTTGACCCAACCAAGATTATGAACAACTTGTGAAGGATCAACTTACTCATCATGGTTATATCAAGTGGACAGAAATATATTTATAGTGAGGGGAGTGCAACTAAGAGTCTTTAGTGGAATGACTCTTTAGTTAACAAATGTTAATTAAGCTTGGTCTAAAAGAGTTTAGCCAATTAATCTCGAACCATTGGAGCCCATGATCTATAGGTCTATTAGGTTCTCCTACTAGCTCATATGGATTCAACTAAGAACAAAATGTTGAAGTAACTCGAATTGTTCGAATTAAGAAAGGAGAGAGAAACCAACAAATATATAAGATATAAGTCGGTAGAAATAAACTTTAAGTTTTGTGTTTAAATATGATTTAAACAAATATGAATATAGATTCATTTCTAAAAGCTTGAAAATTTTTGAAACGGTCAAAGTTGTAAAAGTCAACTTGTTGACTTTTTTACTTTAAGAAACAAAACTTTGACCAAGTTTATATTCAAATATGATTTGAATTATAGAAAAATGAATGCGGATTTATACTCGGGAGATTAGAATTAGTCAAGACGGGAAAAATAGAAGTTGACTTTTGAATATGAAAAATTAAAATTTGACTTTGACTTAATTGGTCAAATGACCAAAATGCCCCTTTAACCAATTACTTTATTAATTAACAGTTAATGAGAAATGTGGCAGATTATAGTGAATTTGAAGCCACTAATTCCATTAAGAGTTAATGGATTAATTAGGTGTTGAGAATGTATGAGATAATTTGCATGCAATTTGCATGTAAAATTTCATATATATACTTCTCATTACAGAATGAGAGAAGGTTGTTGTTTTTCTGAAAAACTGCCTAAATGATACACCACCTCCTTCCTTTCTCTCTAAGTTTTACTTCACAAAATCGAGTCTCACAACTCCGTTCTTGGTCCTGAGATTAGTAGGTCAACTTAGTGGTTGTCCTTGCTCGTGATATTCAGGCAACGAAGAAGCTTTGGATCGAAGAAGAAGTTCAGAACAATAAAAGGTAAGTTCATCGTTTACCTCTTATGCTCTTCGTTTAGGTCCATCGCATAGCACATGCATGTCAACTTCTAAATCGTTTAGATGCATATAGAGTAAAGCATGCTCCTTATTATTCTGCTGTAGCATGTCTCTTATGTCTTTTCCATTAGACATGCGTCGGCATAAGGGACGTCGGGATAGTTATTACCGACATGGTGAGATGCGTCGACAAAATGTACGTCGAGAAAGTTATTCCCGATGCCTTGTTTGTCACGCGTCAGGAATCCTTCTTCCGACGCGTGTCCCGATGCAATAAACGACGTCGAGATATCATTTTCCGACGTTTTTTTTACTACTTCCGACATTGCTATGCGTCGGAAGTCCCCCCCGTCTCTTGTAGTGTGAACCTAATGGATAAACTGGACTTTTTGCAATGGTAAGCTCAGCTCTAGGACCAAGATCATACCTGGGAAATGAAAATTTTTGAAAGAGTGAGCTAGAAAAGCCCAATGAGTGATGAATATAAGAAACTTAAATAAACTTTAGCTTAAACTTTATTTTCCCATTTTGATAAAACATTCACATTTTTAAATAGATTTTAAAACATAAACTTTTATTTTATTTCTCTTTACTTTGACTGATTCACTACTAAAAACTAGTAACTCATCTAAATCGTCGTGGTGGAGAGACTTGATACGAATGATGGTGGTCTCAATGAGTTAGCTATCTAACTTAAAACTCATCTAACCACTTTGTGGTAGAGATTACTTGATACAAATTGTTAAAGAAAGTGAATTTTATTTACCTTCTAACTACAGTTCATTAGAAATTATCCAAAGCTCAGTAACTCTGTTAACTCTACAACAAAAGCAAAACATAATTTTTATTAGTTAGTTAGAAGTCTTTTCTCTTAACCTCCATGAAACTACCTTGTAAAGAAGTTATAAATTGAAAACCCTAGATGAGAAAAAATGGATGAGAAAAAGAGGAAAAGAAAACGAAAGACTCATATGAAATACTCTCTGTATCCTTGAAGAATCAGGAATAAAATACTCTTTGGTTGCTTCATAGTGGATGTAAGTTTAAATGGTTAAACTGCTATAACGCCTTGTGTTTTCTCTACTTTATCTTTTGGAAGGAACAATTTTCTCTAACCTTGGATAATATTGATGAAGATGAATTGGTGAACAAGAAAGGTGTATAATGTGTTATTCTCTCTTTCTTTATTTTCTCTTTTCTATTGCATGATAGAAAAAGACAAAAGGGAGGTTGAGTAATAAAGAAGCAAAAAGATTGAAAAGATAAAAAGGGTAAATGTAAAGTAATTTTTAAAGTAGACTTTTTAGTCTATAGTCTTAATAAAAGCAAAAGATGATCCTCATGCGTCAAAAGCCTTATTAAGAGTAACACAGTCAATGATACCCTCAATGAGTTGCAGTTTCCAACTGACTCCACTGTGGTAGAGATCACTCGATACAAACAGTAATCGTCCTGCGAGAAACATAATAACATTTCTTCCTAACTTAAACTATACGATGTAGTGGGTGTCTCCTATCACTCCTGTCGTCTTTGTTGTGGTGGACCTTGCCCATCACCCCTGACAACATCGTTGTCATGAAGTTAAACTTCTACATCAACAACAGAACATAACCTGTGTGTCGGTACATCGTGAGACCCTAGTTTGGAATAGAAGGAATTTTAAAGAAGAAAACATTTTTGGAAAGTGGGCGTTTTGAGTAGTAGTAGGCATTTTGGAAGTTCCATTGAAGCTTAGCAAGGCAAGAAAGAAGGCGTTTTGGAGTTGAAACGTTAGATGAAGCCAGGCCAGGAGAGTTAAGTAATTCGAGAAATGTCTAATCTTGATTTGACAACTAATTACATGTTAGGTTTAGATTAAGCGTGGTCTGGAAAGCCAAGTAAACTGACACATGTAAAAAGTTAAGTAGGAGCTGAGGAGCTAAGAGAAGCTTAAGGATGATTAATCTAACTTAGGATAGTATAAATAGGATTGAAGGATGGAAGAAAGTGCTGATATTCTAAATTTACTAAGTGTTGACCTGCTGAGAAGCCACTAGGCGAGAAGAAGAGATTTTGAAGTTAGCCGTTCAAGTAAGGAAGGAAACTAAGTATTTTTGTGAGTGATTTTCCAAAAGAAAGAATATTGTTTAAAAGCATTCTTTCTGAGTTTTTATGTTGTTCTCAAGTGTTAGATGCATGTTGTAATGTTCTTGATATTTATCTATTTGAAAGAAAGAGTTTCTAAACTAAAGTTTCTATCTGACTATTGTACGTATGTATGCAAGTAAACCATTAGCTTTATTCCTATTAATGAGCTAACTACTATGTGCACATAATTAGTAAAGGCAACCATGAGGTGCAAGGACCTCATGGCGTTAAGAAGCTGGCCAATGCGTTGCAAGAAGCATATTGAGTTAGTAGCTTTAGCAACGAAAAATGAAACAAAAATTTCTCCAAGGGATGCTGGCCGTGAAATGAATCCCAGTAGTTCATGCATGGGAACAGTTTATGTTCTTGGAGAAAGGAATAAGTCGAGGCTAATGCGTGATTTATGTTTTGATTGAGGCGTTGAGAGCCTGTTTATGAAAATAAATTTGTTGATTTTTTTATTATGTTCTCCAAAAAGGATTTCTAAAATCTCTATGACAAAGTATTTGACTTATGTTTTAAGCTTTCCTTCCTCAGGTACAAGGCGCGTGTGAGGCCCGGATCTGGAGAAGGGGAGTTATTCTAGATAAGTAAGACATTTCGCAAGGAAATGACACGAAAAGAGATATTTAAGTCTAAGTTCTATCACGAGGAGACAAACGACACGATAGGAGTAAGTAGACGAAGAAGAAGTCTGCAGTGAACGTCAGGAGTTAGACGTTTAGTAATGCGAGAAGAAGTGCTTACACGCCTAAGGAAGTGGAGGGGAGGAATTGTCTTGTCAAGATGACTTGATAATTCACTGGGCAGAAGTAAATGTATATTACTTTCTGAGTAGATAGGAGGATCAAACGGTTAAAGAATTTGGCTTTCCAAGGAATAAGGTGTGCGTCTCGAGAAAAAGTCAAATTGCCGTTGACGGATAGCCTATGTGTTGAGTTTGGGTTGGCTGCATGGCAAGATGAATTAAGTAGGGTAGCACGTGTAAAGCATGGAAGTGACCTTTGAGTATGGGATTTCACTATAAATAAGACTGAAGTCCAAAAGAAAAAGGTTGTTCGAAAGTGTTAAATTCCTCAGACGAAGATATCAAGGAGGAGCCCTAAATGGTGAACGACTAATCGAGAGAACCGCCTTGCAAAAAGAGTCATCTAATAGCATAAAGGAAAGAAGTGAAAGCCAAGTAATTGGGTGGGTGATCCTTACGAATGAATGAATGTGGTGAGTGACAAACACGTTCTCAATGTGATTTTCTTAGTTGTTAATTATGGTTAAATGTTTTCTATGCTTGAATTCGAATTATGAATGAATGTTCTATTAGTAATCCTTTATAAATAGTTGTTGCTATGTTTGTAAGCTTGATACGTGATTGATGTATTCAATCGTCAATTAATATGAGGGTAGTTTGTCAGTGATACGTATTTCATAATACTGTTGTTACTGCGTTGTGATGTAAGGAAAAGTAGCTAGAAAGCTAACCCTTTGGTTGTAGTGATGGAATGACACAAGAAGATGAGATCTATAGGGAAATACAGTTGGAAATCCCAGATAACTCGTATGATGCTGGTTGATTGTGAATCACAGATATCGATGGGAGAGAATCCTTGATCTGAGAAAGAGTGAATGTGTCAAGACGTTGGTGGAACCCTTAGGTAGCTCGTGTGACGCTGGTTGCGAGTGAATCTTTAAGTCAAGAGAGGGAAAATCCTAGGTCTCAATGATGGTCGTGAAAGGATATGAGCATATGGTGCTTGTAATATTCATTGTATTGATGATTGATTACTGTAGATTGGCTCGATGAAATTTATATGTTGCAGATTGATCTTATTATTAATAATCCTGCTGCACTTTCTCTCTAGAAAAGTTTTATCAAACCCGTCACTCACTAAGTCTGTTTCACTTATGTTTTAAGTTTCTCCTCCTTAGGTTGTTAAGCATTGAAGCCAAGTGAAGGATGGATCCCAGGCATCGTAACCTAGTTAAGAAGGGAAGGCAGAGTTATTCTGTAATCCTACATGGCATGCTAACCATGACATTTCATCATATGTCTAAGGAGCCAGTTAGTAAGTGCATTGCTCCTTAGTGCGGATGATCTAGCTTAGAAGGAAGGTGAGTGAAATATCCAGGATGGTGAAGTTTAACCTGTGAGCTAGAGAGCTGAAGGGTTGAGTAAGGGCAAGGAAGCCTAAACACTGTCCAAAAGGTTAATGCTAAATGGCGTGCGAGGTGAAGGACGAAGTGCGCCTTCACATCTCTAAGGACCACCTCAAAAAGTAGCATTTAGTGGTGAAGAAAGAAAAGGAAGAACCCGAAGGTTGTCCTGGAGTCGGATTGTCGATGGACTAAGGACAAGGGAGAATTTAGAGTTCTTATACACCTCAAAGCCCCACTACAGAGAGTAGCATTAGGCGGTGGATGAGGAAGGAAAAGCTGCAACTTAGTGAAAAGAAAAAGGATGCTAGAAGAACATATTAGATTTTATTTTATGCAAAGTAAAGTTTAAAGGTTGTAATTTGTAATGTATGAACTCTGTAAGTATTAAGTTGATAAAAGGAAAAGTTCGGTTATTCCGCTGTTTTTGTTGTTATCTCCTTGAGATTGTCAGGCTCAAAGTCTTGAGTAGTGCTATGTAAAAGCACTAGGCGATCAGAGTAAAGTTCAAAAGCTATAAAGTATTACCCATTGTGTTTATCTTTTGTGCTCATTGCCTACAAGTTTTTGAGTTAAGTAATAAGAGCTAGGCGGCAAAGTCGAGTTGGAGAATAGTTTGCTAAAGAGACAAAAGTAAGAGTTGTTCCGCTTACTAGAAGTTCAAAGGTTGTCTAGCGGAGAGATACACAACAAATGTCTAGGCGGCACGCCCTCATCTGGTCGCATAGAGTGACATTTGGGGCAGGGCACGAAGCGTGGAGACCAAGTTAAAAAGGATAAGGCGAGCAAGCTAGATGGTTTTTAAGTGTAAAGTTGTGCTACGCATTGGAAGTTTGAAGTCCTATTTTGAGTCTTTATTGTAAAAGAAAGCTTCTATTATGTATTTGGAACGCATGTTAAGTAATAAGAAGTTGTTTGTTGCCTTGCGTCGTGAAGAAGTTTGTTTGTTTTGTCATGTACAATGAAAGTTAAGTTTAAAGTTCAAGTTGCCTTGAGATTAATGTTGAGTTAAATTTGCTTACCAAGCAATCAACGTATTATCTCACAAGGGGATTACACGTTAATTATCTAGTGGTCATGCTCCCACATGGTCGGATGAAGTGATCTTGGGGTCAGCGTGACAACCATATAGTCTCTTGCTCAATATCTCAGTCATGTAGTCAATAGAAAACTCATAATATCTCATCAAAACATTTAAACATGTCTGCTTATCCTTTTCTTGCGTAAAACTCAAGGTTACTTAGCTTGGTTGTGGAAAACTGGAAAATTGAAATAATACTTGCTAAAACACACTTTGCTTAAAATATTATCGTTTCAAATATTTTTCAAAAACTCAATATTCATGTGTTAATATAAAACTCATTAACAAATCTAAATTTGAAACTCATGCTTTATAAATCAGATGCTTAAGAAAAATATATTCTCAAA
Source organism: Cucumis melo (assembly GCF_025177605.1). Lineage (NCBI taxonomy): Eukaryota > Viridiplantae > Streptophyta > Magnoliopsida > Cucurbitales > Cucurbitaceae > Cucumis > Cucumis melo. Next base: position 12,675,458 of record NC_066865.1, read on the forward strand.
CTCAACATGTTTAAACACCTCTTGCATAAGAAAAACTATAAACTTTGTAATCAAGCTTTACTAAAACAGTTCTCATTTCAAATCCTCTTTACACTAGCATATCATGCTTTATAAATCTCAATAACAAACTCAGCAACATGCTCAAATTTCAACAAACATTTTTAAACTTCAAACTCATGCTTTGAAAATATTCATATAAATCAAGTAAATCTCAAACATTTTTACTCAAAGTATGGTTAAATATAAACTAATAAAACATGTTCAAATCAAGTTTGAAATTCATTTTGTCACTAACAGCCATAAGCTATTTTCCTAGCCTGTAAACTCGACCTATCTCCTTTTGGCCTAACATGTAACGACCCAACTTTCCGGACTAAGCTGAGGTCACTACTCAGTGCTAAGACTCGACCACAAAACACAAAATTCATAACGGACCGATTACGATTCATTAAAACGTTAGAAATATTACAAAAACAGTTTCGGGCCCTATTTAAATCACAGTCACAAAAGTTTCAAATAAAATACTCAGGTCATCAACTCAAAATCACAAAACCAAATATTCTAACAAAATACATCAGCGGAAGCATAAAGAAAACCAGACGCGTCCATATGGCCTTCACGCATCCTTCCTGCCTCTCGTCGGTCTGCCCCTCGCTGTACCCTTACCTGAAAGTTAAAGAAGAGAAAAAGGGGTGAGTATAAATATTCTCAGTAAGGGACCCACTACTGGGCCCGTTAGGGAACAACAGTTAACTTCCTATTCAGGGGTACCCTACATAACAGTCTAGTGGTTCCGTAGAACGCACATATCAGTCTCGTGATCCCGAAGGATACACCTATCAGTCTAGTGATCTCGAGGGATGCACATATCAGTCTAGTGCTCTCGAAGGATGCACATATCAATCTAGTGCTCCCGAAGGATGCACATATCAATCTAGTGCTCCCGAAGGATGCATATATCCGTAAGGTACACTACCCCATAGATGAAGCTAACCGTTACCCCTCAGTTCATACCAAACCGTCTACAACAGTCATACCCCAACAACACTCATATTACAATTTCGCCATAGGCTTCGCCAGTCAGATAACATAGGTTTAGACAACTACATCCTCAGTTGCTATATGCGTCTCCGCTTCACACACCATTGTGATATCCCTAGATCCAGTCAACTAGTCAATCAAAATCGGACTCACCGTCCTTCCACGACCAGACTCCATGACCAAAATCCAGACAAAAGACTACCACGTACCTAACCGTAAAATTTTAAGGTCCGTCGACATACCATTCCAATCCACAACGTAGCCCATCAACATAACTACAATATACCGAACATCCGGCATCGGTGCCTATCCGTACACAATTCCTTACACCCGATGGCACACAAGCTACAACTAACGGTCGTGTTACCTTTACATCAGACAAGAGCATAGCAACTATACTTAAAGTCAAACACACATGCATTTATTCAGTACAGTTATTAACGTGTAATCCCCTGTGGATTACTACGTTTCCAGCCTCGATCCGAGGTCCGGTAGTAGGAAAACCCTTACCTGATACCCGGTTATGCCCCTCGATCGAGTCCACGCTCAACGGATCCACCTAAACGAAACACAAAGGTTTTAATCGATGATACTAGTAGAAGTCATTTTAAGTGGTCCTAAGCAACATCCGTTGACTTACCCAAGGAAAGGAAAGCTATCTCCAAACAAGCCTGCCGCGGAACCCGAGAACTTGAACGTCAACTCCTTAATACCTTCAAGGGATGAAAGATAGGACCAAATCTTATTCCAATATTCAAACTCGAATCGGATGTAGCAACATTAGGAAATTCATCAAAAACAATCCTTACCGAAGACTCACCGTGACCCGAAGTGGAGGAAGGAAGACTTAGGTGGCTCGGTAAACAGGGAGCTCAGCTTGGCTTGGAGGTGTTCGGCTCGGCTCGACTCGCGGCTTGGGTTGGCCAACTCGCGGCTCGGCTCAGCTTGGATCAGTTTACGGCTCGACTTACGACTCGGCTCGATCCTCGGCTCAGCTCGGCTTGGGGCTCGGCTCGATCTTCGGCTTGACTCGACTCGCAGCTCGGCTCGCGGCTTGACTCGGCTCGCGGCTCGGTTCGGCTTGGGGCTCGGCTCGGGCAAGGATGGCGGCTCGGCTAGCTCGGCTCCACACAGCCGGCTTGGAGCCGATTTAATTTCCATACCATACGGCGGTGAAACACACGGCGGCGATGGCAGAGAAGGCTTGCCCGGTTACTTACGTCGATGCTAGAAATACGACGACCAACGCTGTACAACCGAGGCAGAGACGGCCGATGGCTGGCCGTGCACGCGGAACCCAGAAGAAGACGGTCGGAGACGGCTGCAGTTGGGTGGCTTTCCGTCGGTGATGTGCGACCGGTTAGATGAAGGAGGGAACGTTCGTGCGGACGGTGACGTACGACCGAGCTGGTGACGGAGAGGAGGTCGGAAACAGGGGCGGAGTTGGAGACGTGCGCGAACGGAAGGAAAAAAAGAAAAGAAAAACGGGCGGCGGCGGCGTGACACGAGGAAGAAGAAGACGAATTTGAAAGAGGGGGGGCGCGCTCCTTAGGGTTTGTTTAAAAAAAATATTATTATTATTATATATATATATATATATTAAACAAAATAAATATATAAAAATAATAATAATAATAATAATATCAATAATAAAAGAAAATATTAAGTAATAAAAATAAAATTAATATACAATTTTTAATATTAATTAATTAAAATAACATTAATATCACATAATGAATATAATATTCAATAAAAAAAATAAAGGTTTTAATATTAAATTATAATGATAATAATAAATAATGATAATAAGATAAGTAATATTATATTATTATTTCATCATCTACAAAATTTTAAAATCCCGAAAAATTCACATAAATGCTAAAATTTTACCTCGAAATTCGGGGCGTTACATTCTTCCCTCCTTAGGGAACTTTCGTCCTCGAAAGTTTTATTCCTCGAACAGTTCGGGATAACGGGACCTCATGTCATCTTCTCGCTCCCATGTAGCCTCTTCCACCCGGTGATTCCGCCATAAGACTTTAACCAAAGGGATTTCTTTATTCCTCAACGTTTTCACCTCTCTAGCCAGCACCTCAACGGGTTGTTCAGTATAGCTCAAGTCTTCATCAATCTCTAGTGGCTCGTAATCCACTACATGGGATGGATCTGGCACGTACTTCCTCAACATAGAAACATGAAACACATCATGAACTGTCGAGAGTGATGGTGGCAACGCCAAGCGATAAGCTACAGGGCCAATCCGCTCCAGAATCTCAAACGGCCCAATAAAACGGGACTCAGCTTTCCCCTCCTTTCAAATCGTAAGACACCTCTCATAGGTGCTACCTTTAAGAACACCTTATCCCCTACCTCAAACTCAAGATCCTTCCATCTCACATCTGCATAACTCTTCTGCCTACTCTGAGCGGTATGCATGCGTGATCTAATCTTCTGTATCGCTTCGTTAGTAGACTGAACTAACTCAGGACCCATCAATCTCTGCTCACCCACCTCACCCCAACAAACCGGGGATCTACAACATTTGCCATACAAGGCCTCAAATGGCGCCATGCCAATAGTAGCCTGATAACTGTTATTATAAGCAAATTCCATCAAATGTAAGTGGGAGTCCCAGCTACCTGGAAATTCCAATGCACACGCTCGCAACATATCCTCTAAAACTTGGTTCAGGCGCTCAGTCTGACCGTCAGTCTGTGGATGGAAAGCTGTACTAAAGTCTAACCTCGTGCCCAGAGCAGTCTGCAAACCCTTCCAGAATTTGAAAGTGAAACGGGCATCTCTATCAGAAACAATCGACACTGGCACTCCATGTAGTCTCACTATCTCAGACATGTACAGCTGTGCCCACTTACTAGCAGTATAGGTGGATTTACCAGGAACGAAGTGCGCTGATTTGGTAAGTCTGTCAACCACAACCCAAATCACTGTAAAACCCCTCAGAGTTCTCGGCAGTCCTGTAATGAAATCCATGGACACGTTTTCCCACTTCCATTCCGGTATGCTCAAGGGTTGTAATAAACCCGCTGGTTTCTGCCTTGGTGCCTTAACCTGCTGACACACCAAGCATCTACTAACAAATTCTGCTACCTCCCTCTTCATGTTACGCCACCAATAAACCCGCTTCAGGTCCTGATACATCTTCGTACTACCTAGGTGCATGAAAAATGGGGAACTGTGAGCCTCAGATAATAATTCTGTCTTAACCGCACTATCTGACGGCACACAAAGGCGTCTTTCAAACAAAAGTCCACCATCAGAGGATATGGAGAACCCAACCGTTTGCCCTGCCTCTGCTAGGCCACGTTTCTCAACCAAATAAGGATCGTTACTCTAAGCATCAATGATCCTTGTCCTCAAAGTCGGCTGTACCGTCAACTGGGCTAACTGTATAGTGACTGCCCCCAATGACACTGCAATCTCCACTCGCTCAAGATCTCGATGCAATGGGGCCTATCGGGTAATAAGTGCTGCTGAATGTGATACCTTTCTACTAAGAGCATCAGCTACCACATTTGCCTTGCCTGGATGATACAGTATCTCACAATCGTAATCCTTCACTAATTCAAGCCATCTTCGCTGTCTCATATTCAATTCCTTCTGAGTAAAGAAGTATTTCAAGCTCTTATGATCCGTGAAGATCTGTATCTTTTCACCATATAAGTAATGCCTCCATATTTTCAAAGCAAAAACCACTGCTGCCAACTCTAAATCATGTGTAGGGTAGTTCTGCTCATGACTCTTCAACTGACGAGAAGCATAAGCGACCACCTTACCTTGTTGCATCAAAACACAACCCAAACCCTTCTTGGAAGCATCACTATAAATCACAAAACTGCCAGAACCATCAGGTACAGTAAGAACCGGTGCGGTAACTAGCTTCTGTTTAAGGTTCTGGAAACTGTCCTCACATGCCTTGCTCCAAACAAAAGGAGCTCCCTTCCTGGTCAACTGAGTAAGAGGAGTAGCTATACGAGAAAAGTTCTCCACAAACCGTCGATAATAACCTGCTAAACCCAGAAAGCTACGAACCTCACTGATTGTGGAAGGTCGGGTCCAACCGGTGACTGCCTCTATCTTAGCTGGATCCACAGAGACTCCAGCCTTAGAAACCACATGGCCCAGAAAGGACACCTGCTTCAGCCAAAACTCGCATTTCGAGAACTTTGCATACAACTTATTATCCCGAAGTGTTTGCAAAACTATACGTAAATGCTCCTCATGTTCGGCCTCCGTCTTGGAGTATATCAAGATATCATCAATAAACACGATCACAAAAGTATCTAGGAACTCCCTAAACACCCTGTTCATCAAGTCCATAAACACTGCCGGAGCATTCGTCAAACCAAAAGACATCACAATAAACTCGTAGTGTCCATATCTGGAACGAAATGCTGTCTTCGGTACATCACCATCCTTAATCCTCAACTGATGATATCCCGACCGAAGATCAATCTTAGAGAACACTATGGCTCCCTGTAACTGGTCAAATAGATCGTCGATCCTGGGCAAGGGATATCTGTTCTTAACGGTTACCTTGTTCAACTCCCTATAGTCAATGCATAGACGCATCGATCCATCCTTCTTCTTAACAAATAAAACTGGCGCACCCCAAGGTGACACGCTCGGTCGAATGAATCCCTTATCAAGCAATTCTAGTAACTGCACCTTCAGTTCTTTCAGCTCTGCGGGGACCATTCTGTAAGGGGCTCTGGATATAGGAACCGTGCCCGGCTCCAACTCTATGGCAAACTCAACCTCTCTGTGAGGAGGTAACCCTGGAAGTTCTTCAGGAAAGACATCCGGATAGTCCCTCACCACCGGTTCTGATGACAGGGATACATCGACCTCTCTAGTATCCACCACGCTCGCTAAGATACCCCAAGTACCCTGACTGAGCAGTTTACTGGCCCTGATGGCTGAGATTACCTGAGGTAACGACCTTGACCCTTCTCCCTTAAATTTAAAACTGGCCATCGAGGGAGGGTTAAACGCTACCTCCTTACGGGAACAATCTATGCTGGCATGGTTAGCGGCCAACCAATCCATACCCAGGATTACATCAAAGTCGAGCATGTCCAGGACTAACAGCGTTACTTCAATCACATGGCCTGCTATCTCAATCTGGCATGCTTTCACCTTTTCCTTCGATAACATACACTTCCCGGAAGGAGTAGATACTGATAGAACATAGTGTAAGGGCTCTACCTCTAAGCGGGCATGCAACACAAATGCGGAAGAGATAAAAGAATGTGACGAACCCGAATCAAACAAAACTAAGGCATAATGCCTCAATACTGGAAGCGTACCTGTCACCACCGTGCCTGCCCTCTCAGCCTCAATCTTGTTGGTAGCAAAGACTTTACCCTGATGTGGAGCACCTGCTCCCTGATTCTGCGCATTCTCCGTAAGTCTCATCGGGCATCTGTCAGCTGTATGCACCTCTTGCCTACACTTAAAGCAAGTCCTGGTTCCAAATAAACAACGGCCTAGATGGTGCTTCCCACAAGTGGCACACAATGGCTTCCCCCTCGCAGCTTCCCCTGCCTCAAAAGGTTTCTGCTGGAAGCGGCAAAACTCACCACCTGGTCTGAAGTTCCGCTGCGACACTGAAGTAGGCTGCTGCTCAGCCTTCCTTTCCTGTCCCGAGGTCGAACCTCTACCTGCAACCTTCGACGACTTAGCCCTCTCCTGCAAACTGAGATCCACCGCCAGGCGCAGTGCGTCGGCATGTGTAGCGGGTCGGAAAGCTCGAACCAAACCCTGAATGTCCAGTCGGAGGCCTCTAACAAACTTATCAGCTCTGGCCGTCTCGGTCGCTATCATCTCGGGAGCAAAGCGGGATAACATGTCAAACTCCGCATCATACTGCTTCACTGTCATGTCACCCTGCTCTAAGTTCAGGAACTCCTGCCGCTTGGCATCCCTCAAACTAGCAGAGAAGAATTTCACATAGAAACTCTCCTTGAACTGTTGCCATGTGATCTGACTCACATCACCACCTAGCATCCTCTCTGTAGTCTCCCACCATGCAGTACCTCTGTCTGTCAACATGAAAACAACACACTGAACTTTCTGATCCTCAGGGCACTTCATGTATCGAAATATGGTCTCCAAAGACGATAACCATAGCTGAGCCCTAGTGGGGTCCTCCAAAGACCAATCGAATGTCATGGGATTATACTTCCTGAAATCCCTCAGGTGCTTGGCCTCTGCTGACAACTGATCCGGCACAACCTGGGGCACAACTGGTACTTGAGCCGGAGCTGGAGCAGGAGCTGGTGCTGGAGCTGGCGGGGCAGGCTGCTGCTGCTCCCGCATCTGCATAATCAAATCCCTGAACCTCTGCTCCATGGCAGCTAGGTCCGCATGAGTAACTGGCGCAGCCGGGTTAGTGGCTTGGGCTACAGGCTGCACCTTAGGTTGAACACGTACTGCTCCCCTTCCTCGGCCTCCTCGACCACCCCTACGTGCACCACTCCTTGGCGGCATTTCCCCTAACAACCACCAATGATCCCCTTTAGTCATAAGTGATAATTTACTTCGCAGTTTAATTTAGGTAAGGTAATGCATATAGAGTTATACATATAATTTCATGAGAACGTACCTGACGAGTGGCAAGGATCGTTTTAGCCATAAGGACACAAAACACAGACTCACATCATAAGTCAGTCTAAGAACCTAAAACCTACGCTCTGATACCAACTGTAACGACCCAACTTTCCGGACTAAGCTGAGGTCACTACTTAGTGCTAAGACTCGACCACAAAACACAAAATTCATAACGGACCGATTACGATTCATTAAAACGTTAGAAATATTACAAAAACAGTTTCGGGCCCTATTTAAATCACAGTCACAAAAGTTTCAAATAAAATACTCAGGTCATCAACTCAAAATCACAAAACCAAATATTCTAACAAAATACATCAGCGGAAGCATAAAGAAAACCAGACGTGTCCATATGGCCTTCACGCCTCCTTCCTGCCTCTCGTCGGTCTGCCCCTCGCTGTACCCTTACCTGAAAGTTAAAGAAGAGAAAAAGGGGTGAGTATAAATATACTTAGTAAGGGACCCACTACTGGGCCCATTAGGGAACAACAGTTAACTTCCTATTCAGGGGTACCCTACATAACAGTCTAGTGGTTCCGTAGAACGCACATATCAGTCTCGTGATCCCGAAGGATACACCTATCAGTCTAGTGATCCCAAGGGATGCACACATCAGTCTAGTGCTCTCGAAGGATGCACATATCAGTCTAGTGCTCTCGAAGGATGCACATATCAGTCTAGTGCTCCCGAAGGATGCACATATCTGTAAAGTACACTACCCCATAAATGAAGCTAACCGTTACCCCTCAGTCCATACTAAACCGTCTACAACAGTCATACCCCAACAACACTCATATTACAATTTCGCCATAGGCTTTGCCAGTCAGATAACATAGGTTTAGACAACTACATCCTCGGTTGCTATATGCATCTCCGCTTCACACACCATTGTGATATCCCTAGATCCAGTCAACTAGTCAATCAAAATCGGACTCACCGTCCTTCCACGACCAGACTCCATGACCAAAATCCAGACAAAAGACTACCACGTACCTAACCGTAAAATTTTAAGGTCCGTCGACATACCATTCCAATCCACAACGTAGCCCATCAACATAACTACAATATACCGAACATCCGGCATCGATGCCTATCCGTACACAATTCATTACACCCGATGGCACACAAGCTACAACTAACGGTCGCGTTACCTACATCAGACAAGAGCATAGCAACGATACTTAAAGTCAAACACACATGCATTTATTCAGTACAGTTATTAACGTGTAATCCCCTGTGGATTACTACGTTTCCAGCCTCGATCCGAGGTCCGGTAGTAGGAAAACCCTTACCTGATACTCGGTTATGCCCCTCGATCGAGTCCACGCTCAACGGATCCACCTAAACGAAACAAAAAGGTTTTAATCGATGATACTAGTAGAAGTCATTTTAAGTGGTCCTAAGCAACATCCGTTGACTTACCCAAGGGAAGGAAAGCTATCTCCAAACAAGCCTGCCGCGGAACCCGAGAACTTGAACGTCAACTCCTTAATACCTTCAAGGGATGAAAGGTAGGACCAAATCTTATTCCAATATTCAAACTCGAATCAGATGTAGCAACATTAGGAAATTCATCAAAAACAATCCTTACCGAAGACTCACCGTGACCCGAAGTGGAGGAAGGAAGGCTTAGGTGGCTCGGTAAACAGGGAGCTCAACTTGGCTTGGAGGTGTTCGGCTCGGCTCGGCTCGCGTCGACCCGGCTCGGCTCGGCTCGCGGCTTGGGTTGGCCAGCTCGCGGCTCGGCTCGGCTTGGATCAGTTTACGGCTCGGCATACGGCTCGGCTCGATCCTCGGCTCAGCTTGGCTTGGGGCTCGGCTCGGTCTTCGGCTTGACTCGGCTCGCGGCTTGACTTGGCTCGCAGCTCGGTTCGGCGTGGGGCTCTGCTCAGCTTGGGGCTCGGCTTGGGCAAGGATGACGGCTCGGCTAGCTCGGCTCCACACAGTCGGCTTGGAGCCGATTTAATTTCCACACCACACGGCGGCGATGGCAGAGAAGGCTTGCCCGGTTACTTACGTCGATGCTAGAAATACGACGGCCGAGCTGTACAACCGAGGTAGAGACGGCCGATGGCTGGCCGTGCACGCGGAACCCAGAAGAAGACGGTCGGAGACGGCTGCAGTTGGGTGGCTTTCCGTCGGTGATGTGCGGCCGGTTAGATGAAGGAGGGAACATTCGTGCGGACGGTGACATACGACCGAGCTGGTGACGGAGAGGAGGTCGGAGACAGGGGCGGAGGTGGAGACGTGCGCGAACGGAAGGAAAAAAAGAAAAGAAAAACAGGCGGCGGCGGCGTGACACGAGGAAGAAGAAGACGAATTTGAAAGGGGGGGGGCGCGCGCTCCTTAGGGTTTGTTTAAAAAAAATATTATTATTATTATTATATATATATATATATATATATTAAACAAAATAAATATATAAAAATAATAATAATAATAATATAAATAATAAAAGAAAATATTAAGTAATAAAAATAAAATTAATAATACAATTTTTAATATTAATTAATTAAAATAACATTAATATCACATAATGAATATAATATTCAATAAAAATAATAAAGGTTTTAATATTAAATTATAATGATAATAATAAATAATGATAATAAGATAAGTAATATTATATTATTATTTCATCATCTACAAAATTTTAAAATCCCGAAAAATTCACATAAATGCTAAAATTTTACCTCGAAATTCGGGGCGTTACATAACAAACAACCCAAAACCAAGCATCAGAATCTAAAATACTCATCTTTCTATAATAAGTTTAAGGTGACATACAAAAGATGTCGCTCAAGAATTCTAAACATAAAGAAATAAAATCACATTTCACACTTTTTTTTCAAAAATTTCCAAATTAAGTAAACAAACTTCAAATACTCATAACATCCTCAATACTTGGCCCAAATTAATGTATTTTATATAAAACTGAGATGGCTACTGGATTTACCTAGAAATCTTCCGAAACAAAGTTACTTCAATTTCACGTTTTTTGCCACCCCTTACTTTCCTCCTTAAATTAAACCTATTTCTAATCATAATTGGCTCACAATTTATTCATAGAAATTATAGAAAAATTTAATAAGCTTTCCAATAATATTCAATTTAGCTTCTAATTGAATATGTACACTCTGGGACATTAAAAAAACTAGAGATTCTTGAGGTCTACATGAAAATTTTGTGCTCTTTTCTTTCTCTTCATAAATCATTAACTTAATATCAATATTTGCTCAAGCTTTCTTCATCTTCATGAAAATTGTTGAAAAATGAGTAAAATTTCAAAAAAATCAAGCATCACTTTTTAATTCTTCTTGTGTAGCTCAAACCGAATTAAAAACCAGAGATGTGCAGATTGAACCAATATTCTGCCATAGTTGCACTTGCTTGAGTTCTCCTCTCTCCTCTTCAACTTCAAAACTCTAGTAAACTTCCTTTTCTTCGTTCTTCAAACTCTCTCTCGAATGGTTCTGAAAATTTGGATGGAAGTGGTTGGAGAAAATTTTGGGCAGTGGAGAAACTCACGACTTCACCGAATGCTTTCTTTTTAAATATTCATTTTCTTTTAAATCCTCTTCTATTTATTACTTTCTTTTCTTTTTTATGTTCTTTTAATTACTAAATCAAAAGAAAAAATCCACTTCTTTCTAAATGTTTTACACAATTACTTTAATCCAAAATTATTAAAACAAACTTTAACCTAATGCTTTGCCATTTTTTTCAATAATTAAACAACTTTAATCCAACTTCTACAACATGTGACATGAGCAACTAATCGAAGGAAAAGTCTCAGATTTACAGTGCATGTGCCCGAAAAAGCAATTACAAGAAGCAAGGTAAAGAAGATTCAAGAGAGAGTTTCACATTACACCTTCAAAAGTTAGCCATCTCAAAGAGTCTAGATGAGAATAGATTAAAGATGGTAGAGAAAAAGTTCAATAGCAGATTTTGTGATGAATATGTTGTCAATTGTCCACTACATAGAAAAACGTGATGTCAAACCATGTCAAACGTGCACATCAATGTTGCCGCCTTCTAAGAGAGTTTTTAAGACATTTTGAAGGCTTTCTATATTTTTAGTTTTTCATTTTGATTTATAATTTAGTATGCAATCTCGATTTAAGTTTCTAAACTTATTTTCTTCAATTGACATTTAAATGTATTTGAATGACTTTTGAGCTTTCACCCTATGCACAACCATTTGGCCTATAAAATGGCTTGTAATGCTCTTGAAAATTCAGAATATCAATATTAAAAAACTTGTACTTATTCAACCATTTTAGGGTTGTGTTATCTTTTCAAATTTTGCTTTAGATTTGATGTTAAAATCAATTCATTGGTTTAGTCTTGATCAAGCTAATTCTAAAGTGAGTTATGTTAGAATCTAATAGACCATAACTAATTCTAAGGTGAATTTATCTGTACTTGTTTCAATTTATTGTTGTTTCCAGATTTTCATTTCATGCAATACAAGACATATGACAATTTATCTTGAAATATTCTTCAAATTCACTTTTGGATCGTTAAAAGAAAAAAGAAAAAAGCAATAGTAAAAACAAACAAAAAAAAAAAAAAAAGGAAAGAAAGAAGAAGAAGAAGAAAAAAAAACAGTAGCAAAAAAAGAGAAAAAATTGGATGATCTAAAGCACTTTTTTTTAAAAAAATTTCTTGTCATTAGATTTTACTTTGTTCAAACTTTTATGTTTTGGATTCTAAAACTTGAGTTATACTCTAGTTTTAGTTTGTAAGAGTTGTTCATTTGAATTGGTTTACATTAAATTTTTGTGAAATTGCTCAAAAAAAATTAAAAAAAAAATATTAAGCCAACCCTTGAGTGATAAGCAAGTGTCCCTAAGTAAAATTGTTGAGAAGTGTGATGAAGTCCTTTTATTACTAACTTAGTAAGGTCACATGGTGAAAGAGTACAACATGTGCAAGATCCTAATATGGCTATTCTTCAAGGCATTCAAAGCATAATGAAAATGATGAGGGAAGATAGGCAAGAAAAGAAGGCACAACAACAAAGACAAGAACATTTTCCTAGAAGATGAGGGAGTGATTGATTTAGTTGAACAAGAAAGACAAGTTGGAGGAAGAGAAAACATGAGAGGAAGAGAAAGAAATAATTTTATGCAACCTCAAAGAGTTGAAGGAATTCATGAAGATAAAGATAGCGAAATTAAGATCAAAATTCCACCCTTTAGTGTACGGCGAATGTGAAGGCATACTTGAAATGGGAAAGGAAGAAGATGTGTTTGATTGCAACACATTTAGTGACAATAAGAAGATGAGACTTGCCATTGTTGAATTCATTAGCCATACCGAAAATTGGTACCAAGATTTCAAATTCGAAAGAAAAAGGAAAGAGGAAGAACTTAAAGATGCTATGAGAAAGAGGTATGCTCTAAAACATTATGAAATAGATTTGAAAACAAAATTGCAAGCTTTGAGATAAGCAACAAAAAGTATAGCTGAATATTATCAAGAGATGGAAACTTTGATGGAAAGAGCAAAAATGCAAGAAGAAGAAAAAGATACCATGTCTAGATTTCTTCGAGGTTTGAATTATGAAATTTCTCATCATATTAATATAAGTCCACATTTTTACTTGGAAGATATGTATCATTACACAATCAAAATTGAAGAACAATTAAGGGAAAAAAAAAAGAGCATTCCAAGGGGTATGCTTCTAAATCTAATATCTTTGCAAATTCTAACGTTTAGAACAAGGATGGTTTTGTAAATAGAAGGGAAACATACGGGAAGTGTGTGGTTGCCAAGAGAGTGGAGGTTTAAAGTGCTTGTTGGTTGGTTAGTATGTGTAGAAGTTCATTTGTGCATAAGCAATAGCTCGTAGATATGTCATGTTATGGCTCTAATTAAGTGACTAGTAGGCGACTAAATAGGGTTATGCGATAAAAGGCGCAATCCTATTTATGCGTTGCAAAACTTCTAATAATACTCGTGTAGTGTAAGTTTTTTTCTCTATCGTCCAAGTGCAAACAAAAAGAGGTTTCTTGGTAAGTCTAGGGTCAAACGTGAGGAAGCAACCCTAATGAACTTAATCATACAACTAGACTTATGAAGTATACTCTATACAGTATGAGAATATGCACAATGTAATTAAACCTAACTATTTATACTAAGGTGTTGTTGGTGATGCAAGGTGATCATGGCAAAGTAATGAAATGAAAAGTGAACTCGGTTATAGGCATGAAAGAAAGGAATGTCTAGTCTCGGTTATAGGCATGAAAGAAAGGAATGTCTAGTTAACTAGTCTCAATAGGGCATGCTTTAATAGTTCAAGGTGATACAAAGCATGTATTAACTTCAGAATTACGGTGAGCACCTCTTGGTGCCTTCGTCATACTTGCTTGCCTCTCAAGATTCAAATACTTAAAACTAAGCTATGATTTGCATTATAGTAATTTGTTCTTAATTAAGACAAGAAACTTTCACCACACACAAGTTAACATCTCTATAATGTATGCAAAGGATGAACTTAACAACGAAATTGTACTGCTATAATCTCTTTGCTGCTTGCTTAGTTAACCACGTGCTTTTACTTGTCAGGTGAGTGCAGTCAATAACGTTGTCTCTTCTCTCGGATACATAATGCTTTGACATCCATGTTTACCAAGCAAAAATTACAAAGCATGGACCTTGATTTTCTAGTATAAAGGCACATTCCCTTACTAAAAAACTAATCAGACATATTAATCATGGTTAATAGAAGAGAGATGTGAGAATGGAAGAAGAAATGCATTACTACTAATAAAACTTTAGGTCTTTCGACCATATGCACATTTTACGGAGCAATACAATGTAAAGAGAAAGTGAGATATAAAGAAATGCCTCAAGCCTTCAAGTGTGATGTCTCATACTCCTCGACTCTGGCTTTTGCCTGTTCTTGAGGGGAAATGGAAGAGGGGGACTTTCTCTCTCTTTTATTCTAAGCTCTCACTTTAAACTCCGTGGAAGAAAAAATGATGGACGATATGAACTTGCTCTCCAACCAAAAATTGCACAATTAGTTCTGAAGTAGAGGCCTCTTTTTATATGCGAGAATGATGTGACAAGACAACCCATGCTTCATTAATGCCTTTAAAAAGATGTATCATTGCTGCATAGACGTCATCTTGTCCTTTATCTTAATAGTACACGCCAACCCAAATTGTCTACTAGTGCATCAACTCGTCTTGCTCGATTGCTTGTCTCTGCATTTGTTGTATGTGTCTTCTTGTGTAACATCCTTATCGTCGAGCTTCTACTTTTTATTTATATCCTGTGATAAAATATTAAAATCCCGATAAAATAGGGATGAGTTTTTTTTGCACATACGATATACGAGTTAATCAAATTATATACTTTTTCATTTGTTTTCTTTTGTTCTTATGTGATAAGACTTCGTTATGTTACATAAAAGGCTACAATAACTTGTATTTCTACAAGTTACCACACCTCCAAATTTAAAATAATGCTTGTCCTCAAGCATCATCTTAGGATTCTTAGCATGGTTTCTTTTGCGCACTTCACTAAGCTTCTTAAAATGCATTTCTAATCTATCTCACATTCCAACATTTCATCCTTTCTTTACCTACTCTAGACTTGAAAATATTTCTAGATTCTAAATGCGGCAAGTTAAGTCTCGAAATTCCCTTGCTCATTTCCAGAAAATCTTATTTTCAATTTTTACGAAATGGCCGTTGTTCCAAAAATTCTTAGTTCTTTTCTTTTCTCGCAACAACTTTTATTACTATTTATTTGCGTTAGCCATTGTGTAGGAAATCATAGGCACTCTATGAGTTCATTACTCTTCTAAACTATAACTATTATCACCATTTATTTACTTACTCTTAGATTCAGTTGCAGCTTTGCTTCTTATTTTTGGTAAGAGGTGACAACATAGAAGTTTTTTCAATTTTCTAACCCAACCCAATCCAAAACAAAAGTTAATCGAAATCAACCCTTATGATTTAGGTTGGATAATTTGAATTGGTCAGGTCAGCATTTTTAATACCCCTAATTTTAAGGGCAGTGAAAGGGATGAATGAATTCCATCAAATATTAGTAATTTTGTGGTACAACTATTGTCAGTCCTTATCCTCTTCCTTATCGTTGGCCTTCTATTTCTCCTCCCTCTATAATTTAAAAAATTTAATGTTTACAAACTATTCCTTACGGGGGCTGTTTGGGACCCTGGTTTTGGAATCCCCATGTTTGGCCTACAGTAAGCAAGGGATTAACAAAGGGGGTAAATTGTGGGGTTTCAAAGTTTTTACAAAATAAAAAAAAGAAAAAAATCTCTCTCCTCTTTCTTCCAGATCTCTCATCATCTCTCTCCCTATCTCTTCTTCATGTTCTCATTCAAACCCTAGCCTCTTCATCTCCTTTACGTCTCTTCATCTTCTCTACGCATTTTTCTCTTCTTTTGTCAAGAATCTTTCGGTCGAGGTCTCTTTTTTCTTTTTTCTCATACAAAGAAACAATGGTAAGAGATGCTCTTTTGGTGATCGAAATCAGATTCCGACAGAGGAAAATCGGATCCCAGCGGAGGAAAGACAGATTTAGTTACAAGTCTGTGCTAACCTTTGTAATGTTTTTTTCTTGTAATTTTTTAATGCTTTCTTTGTTCTTTTTTTTTTTTTTTTTTTTTTTGTATTGCTTTGTTTGATTTTTTTTTATCTTTTTTGTTCTGCATGCATTTTTTTGTTGTAAGATTTTTTTCTGTGTTTTTTCCTATTCTGCATGTATTTCTTTGTTGTAAGATTCTTTTTTTTCCTGTGTTTTTCTGTAATGCATGCATTTCTTTGTTGTAAGGTTCTTTTTTCTGTGTTTTTTTTTCTGTTCTGTATTGTTAGATACACTTTTTGTTTTTTTAATTTTTTTATTACTTTTCTAAATCAAAGTTTGTAATGATTTATACCGTTCTTAGTTTGTCTAGTCATAGTGTTGATTAAGTTTTAAAACATTTTGGCTACCATTGATTTGTTTATATTACTCATGGTTTGTTTTAAAACATCAAGCTTCAATTTTTTTTATTACTTTTCTAAATTAAAATTTGTAAATCATTTACAATTGTGGCGTTGATGATTAAGTTTTAGAACATTTTGGTTACTTCTGATTTGTTTGTTTTAAAACATCAAACTTTAATATTTTTATTACTTTTCTAAATCAAAGTTTGTAAATTATTTATACAATTCTTAGTTTGTGTAGTCTTAGTGTTGATTAATTGTAGCCGAGTCTCTATTACTTGATCCCACGATGTTGCATGCATTCCTCGACTACCCAGCAAAATGGAAGTATAGAAAATGCATGCGTATCTTAGGAAGACAATCATAACAATAGCTAAATGTAACTTTACTTAACTTTCACTTTTGTTCGATCCTTTTGGTTATGCTTACTTTTGAAACAAACTAAACCTCTTGCTTAACTATAACTTTTGTAAACCTTATCAAATTAAATGACTTGAATGTTAAATTTTTTTTTTTTGTTTTTATATTATTGTCATAAAAAATCAGTATAGTAAAGAAATTGAATTAGGGTACAAAATTTGAAAAAACATTTCAATTCAATAATTGATACATGATAAATAAAATTTAGGATGTACAACTCGCAAAAAAAAAAAAAAAAACAAGTTAAGCCTAGGAATGTAAAACCATAATCCAAACACTGACATTGGAAACCTAGATTTCCAAATCCTGCACTCCAAATATAGGTATTTCTAATTCCCAGGCATCAAAACGCCATCAGATAAACTCAAGACATTTAACTCTCAGACATTTGATTCCGAATCTGTGCACCAAACAATCCCATAATTAAAGGTTTAAGTCGAAGCCTAATAAAAACGCATCCCTATCTATTCTCTCAAATTAAAAATAAAAAATAAAAGAAAGGTAAAATCAACCTCGAACGCTGGTAGATAAGATCGATATATTTGAATATATATATTTGAGAAAAATAAAACAAAAGTTTGGTGATAATTTGAAACATAAAAATAGACTTAATTGTGTACATTAAATTTGGTTGATGAAAATTAATTAAAATTTGGTTTTTATTTATCCCACGTCCATTAAATTAGAAGGAAAAATTACTTAGGCTCGCACACTTCAATTAGGGTCAAGTGAGGTACACAACTTGTACCGAAAATTATTATTTGTTATAAAATAAAGAACAAAGAAACAACCAAATAGAAGAATAGAGAAGAGAAGAAGAAGAGAAGACAATTGAACTAAATTGTGGTGTATATACAAATGATTTCTACAATCTCTATTTATAAGGTTGTGAGAATAATGGTTACAAAACCAAATATAAATAGGTGACAAGAAAATTATAGAAATTGATGGAGAGATTATTGGATGAATTTGTAACCTAAGTATGTTGTGGACATCTAATAATATTTAACTTTAATGTGGATATTCATAACATTGTTGTTTTTAATTAAAAAAAGGCCTTTTTTTTATATATAAAATAGACCCTTTCTCATCTCATTTCATCCCACCAAAGAAAATCATTTCCACCTGTCTTACAAAGATCTCGAAATAGCAAAAAAAAAAAAAAAAAAAAAAAAAAAAAAAAAAAAAAAGAAGAAAATATTTACAAAATATAATAAAAAAAACTCAGATAAGCTATAGAAAATCTGATGATTTTACTGTGACTTGTAAATAGTTTCAATTTCTTTGCTATATTTGAAAATGAAACCAAAGAACATCATATTTATTTCATAAAGGATATTTTGTTTGAGTGATCTTTATTAGTGCAAAATTGATCATATATCTCTTTTGGCTGTTTTATTCTCATGATGATATAATCGTTTCAAAAAATTACTTGCACAAAAACAAGGACAGAGCTGCAAAACGCTCGTAACGAAAGGGAGTTCCCTCACCATTCTTACTATTTACGTTTTTGGCACGTTCAGTGGATGACTTCATTCTGCGTACTATTCCGTTGGGCCTCAAGCCTATAAACGAGACCCTTACTCATCTCATTTCATCACAACAAAAAAATTCATTTCAGCTTCATCTCTTACAAAGACCTCTCTTCCCCTCTTCCACTACTCGAACTCTCCCTGTTTTTAAAATATATATAATATTTATTTTAAACAAAACAATATCATATTTATTTCAGAATGTGTGTTTTGTTTGGACGATATTTTTCAGTGCAAAATTGATTGTTGATATTCTTTTTGCTGCATTTATCTTGGGGATGATTTTTTGATTTAGAGGTGCAAAACGTCTTAAAGAAAGCAAGTCTCGCCACTCAATCAGCTTTAATACATTTCTATTTTACAAATTTATGTTTTGACGTCTAGTCGTTATTTTCTTTTTAATTTTAGAGGGTGTTTGGATGTCAAGTTTGTTATTAAATAGTTTTAAGATTGTAATGGTTTTATTTAAAGTGCAAATAATTATAGTCTCGATAGAAAAAAGTAAATATTATAGCAACAAAAAATAAACAATAACCATAACAAAAATATTTTCTTGAAGTAATATTATTTGTTATTGTAAGTTGTAAATAATCCTAAACACAACTAAGGGTGTAACTCGACAACCCAGACTACCCAACCCATACTATATGAGTTGGATCTCAGGTTGGAGGGTTGAAAAATTCGAGTCAACCAATCCAACCTGAATTAATATATATATATATATATATATATATATATATTATTTTATTATTTATTTATTTAATAAAAGTTAAACAATCGTCTAAGTTTTGAAGATTTTTTTTTTGTTAATTTGATGGAAAACATATTTGATTTATGATTGATAATTTCTATTTACAAATACTAAAATTTAAAAAGGAAAAAAAAAATAATACGACTCTAAACCCAACTCAATTCATATTTTAGGGGTTGAGTTGCTTGTAAATTAAATTCGACTTATTTTTGTTGACAACCCAACCAACGAGAAAAATATAAGTTGGGTTAAACATAACTATTATAATTGCAATGCTGATGAAGCCCTGATTCACATAAAGTGCAGGTAAACGATGTAGTTGTCATATAGTCGGAAACTGATGATGATGCCAACTTGAAGTTGAAAGGAATAATTAAGTTGTAAATATAATAACAAAAAAGAACTGATGATGATGTGAAAATGAGAGATGAATGAAATTGTGAACTATGGAAGAGAAAGAAGACAGCAAAAGAGCTGTCACACAGCCAGAAATATCTGCAGAGAAACCAAACAGAAAATTTGAAAAAAAAGAAAAGAAAAGATAATAATAGAGAACATTATTATAGTTAAATTATGATATTGAGTAAATGATATATAATTTATTTATTCACATCACACACCACAGGTGTTCCATTAGGAGAGAAAGAAGAGAAATGGATGAAAATAGTGGTGCGAATTTTGACAGAGCAGATGGAAGAATGTGTCGTCATATCAAAATATACAACACATATTTGCCACTTAATCCCTTGACACTAAAAAACTAACCATTTGTTTTTTTTCTCTACCCTCGCCCTTCCTCAATAATGCCATAATCTTCCGAATTCGAAATTGTTTAAACGTTTTGTTGGTTATTTTACTTTTATAAGGTTATGGTGGTTACTATTTGGAGGGTAGAGACTATTTCACTTAATTAAAATAGTTTTTGTTTATAGTAAATATTAATTTTGGTTAGAAAGAAAATAGTAAATACAATAATAAATAAAGTTTTGAAATAATATTTTCTATCGTAGGTTATAAATGGTTATATACACGTATATATTCAAAACAAAAAGTGAACTATAATAACCACTTTATCAACTTTTAGTTAGTTACTGCTTATTTTTATAATACCTAAATATCTATCCATCAATTGATTATATTCAATTTGGACTTTTAAAATGTAGTTGAAATTTTTAGGAATTGTTTCTAACGTTAAGTTGATTATTATAGTTTGTGGATTATAATAGTTTGTGTTTAAAATGCAAACTATTTTAATTTAATCTAGGTTATACTAGTTCATGGTCTAGGATTGAGACTATTTACTCTAAGTTATAATGATAAGGGTGTGTTTTAGGTCCATGTTATTTTAGTTCAGGTTTTTAAGTATTTTTTTTTAAATATTTTTTCTTATTATACAAGTAATACGGTGGAAACTTTTATAATAACCATATATATTGGTTATATTGAAATTTATGTCCTAAAACTCGTAGTTAGTAATTTTAAATCATTTTATGTTTTATCTATTCAATAAATTGGTTATTAAGGACTTATTAGTGAAAATGAATACTATAATATTGAATCCAATAAACTAAGGTCCTGATGCTATCTTGTGTAGACTTGAACTTTATGTATAGACATAAAAATGGATCACGTTTGAGTATATAATCTAAATGGTCTATAGTATATGCATAAGATTGGACACCTCATTCTAGGGGACGCTATCGATGTTGTTTGCTTTGTAGTTAGTACAAATAATGAGATCATGAATCGTTCATATAAAGACATGAAAATGGGAGCATTTTATGTAAAGAGTTTGCGTAAGATTGAATTGTGAAATAGTCACTTTAATTTTACGTCTAAAATCGATAATTTCTTTCATACATGAACTCTTGTTCATACATGATTCTCCTTAGAATTACATAGGTGAGGGCAATTCATTAGCGATGATCTAATAAGCCTCTCATTTCAGGGGTAAGAAAGGATGGATAGATGGGGACAAATGGTGTAAGAGGGAATTCACTCCTGCCCGTTATAGGGTTATAAGATAGGTTGTTTTCTTTAGCACTGAATTCAAGTCTTGAACAAGGGGCCCCACCATCTCATTGCCCTAGAGAGATTTGGTTTATAGGTTAGAACTTAAACCAATTGTTCATTAAAGAATCAATTGAACATAAGGAACAAAGATGTAATTTTGAGTTCAAAATGGTATTTCACTCATCCGAGATTATGAACAACCAACCAAGAAAAGATTAACTTACTAATCATGGTTAATATCATATGGACATAAAATATCTATAGTGAGGGGATCAATGCAACTATGTGACTTTAGTTGAATGATCTGTTAGTTAACGAATGTTGATTAGCTTGGTCTAAAATAGTTTAGCTAGTTAATATCGGTTTGTTGGAGTCCATGATCTATATGTCCATTAGGTTCCTCTGCTAGCTCATATAGAATAAACTTAGAATATATTCTATGTTGGACTAATTTGAATAGTTCGAATTAGGAAAGAAGAGAAAAACCAACACGTATATATGATATAACTATCGATTATCATTTAAGAGATAGAGCTTTTATGTTTAAAAATTTGAATATCAAAAGTATGAATATGGATTCATATTCAAAAGCTCGAAAATGGTGAAAATAGTCAAAGGGTTGATTTTGACTTTAAAAAGTCAAACTTTGATCGACTTTATATTCAAATATGATTTGACTTTTAGAAAATTAAATGTAGATTCATGCACAAGAGGTCGAAATTAGTCAAGGTGGACAAAAGGATAAAAAGTCAAAATGTTCACATATGTGAAAACACCAAATCTGCTCTTTCACTAAAGGTAATGGAAAAATGTAACAACTCAACTTCTTATACTAAACTAAGGTCATTACTATTAAAATAAATAACAACTTTTTACATTTAAAAGAAAAGAGGAAAACTAAATCTTTAATAAATGAATTCAAGTACTCATTTATAAATCATAATTTGCTCAAATAAGAAAAATGTTAAGTAAACATAGTCCTAGTTTGGGTCCTTTTTAAATTTTAAAGAAAATAACATAAAATAATTAACTAGTTTCGATAAATTTCAATAAAATAATAAAAATAAAAATACTGTAAATATGAAAGACGGAAGAAAATGTAGTTCCCCTATGGCAAGTCACAGACCCTTCTTGTCATTCGTCGTCAGCTTTCCTTTACCTCTACCTTTACCTGAAATATTAAATATATATAGAAAAAAATTAGTATAAATATATACTTGGTAAGAGACTCGCTACTAGTTCTACTAGGTATCTGTTAACTTTCCATTAGGATCCCATGAGAAGGTACCCGAAATTATTATGTGCTTGATGGAACACTCGTAATCTAGTGATCCTGAGGGAACACTCTCATTAGTTGATGATCCCAAAGGAAAACATATGATATCAGGTTGTAAGTGATCCCGTTGGATCACTCGTAAACATGACATGACAGACTGGTGGTCCTGTTGAACGGACACAGTCATAAATCTGTGAAAAGTGATGATCTTGAGGGACACCATACATGCAGGTACAACCCTAATGGCTAAAGTTAAGAGAACACCATAGTCTATATATCATGTAGCAACATCATAAGCATGAAATGAATATCAATCATAAAGTCCTTAATCATGTGAATAATATATCATGCATCATAAACATATTAGTCATCAACTGCAACACATTATGCATCTTAGCTACATCAATGCATAACAAAGCATACATGCAAGCTCTTTAATTTCATTTACATTCAAGGTCTAGTAGTAGAATCTTTTACCTCAAGATTAACTAAAATACTTGTTTGACAGTCAAAACCCAAATAAAGCAATCCTAAATATAAAAGGGAAATAACTTTAATAACTTAATAAAATTTACCAAGGACTAGAGTTGGGTTTTGGTTGAGTTGGATTGGGTTGGGGGTTAGGGAAACATTCTCAACCCAACCCATATTTTTGGGTTGGTTGAGTTGGCAACTCAAATAACCTAAACTAATTTTTCAATCCAACCCAACCCAACCCGTAAAGTATGAGTTGAGTTAGGTTGGGTTGTCGGACTGTATTGTTTTTTTTTTCATTCCTAATATTTGTAAAATTTAAAATTGTTGTACCTGTTCAACATTCATAAATTCAGAGTTTCAAACATACATCTATATCTATACTATATATATAAAGGGGCCTATATGGGAAAAAAATTTCTCCATTTTGCCCATTTCATTTTAGTAATTTTAACTATAACATTAGTGGTAATTTTGTCAATTTTAAAACTTGTTAAATAAAAATTCAAAAAGAAAAGTGTAAAGCCACTTGATTTGTTAATTAATTAACAATTAATATCTAAATATTAATTACATTTAAAACAATCCTATAACAAATTACCACCATATGTTCTTTAGTTATAGATATTAATTACACTTTATTCTTTTTAATTCCAAAATCCTTTTAGCTTCCGTATTTTCATTCATTCTTTTAGAAAATGATTTTCATTAATTTTTTTAATCGTTACAAAACCATCCACTAACTACATTAATTAGGCAGTTCACACCAATAATAAATAAATAAATTTTTGTATCTCAAGTCTCTTCTCATTCTACAAATTTAATTCATTATATAAAATTCATTATGCTAATTGAAAAATATCATTTTCTCCAGCGTGCGATGACGGACAACGATATCGAAATATGAGAATGTTTGGGGCCACACCATTTGAGCATCAAGTCAAGTACAAGCCAAACCATTGAGACAAAAATCAAAATAGAAAAATGAGGCACCAAAAGTCACTAGCTAGCAAAATTAATAGAGATTTTCGTATTAGAGTATTGTTGATTAAGGAAGTATACACAATAATCATTAGAGTAATATCAAGAATAGTTATTTAAATTTTTTTATTCGACAAATATGGGCAAAAGATTTTTGCCATGACGATGCCAATTAATTTCTACTCATAGTAATTACATTTTGACTACTTATAGCAGTTTGATTTGGATATTGTCTTTGCCCTTGTTTTATCATGTGAAGATGAAAGGGGTAATTCTATGATTTATTTTTACTGTATTTCATAATATGGATTGTCTTTTTCTAAAAAAAGATAATTAATAACTTATGACTTTTAATATAGAAAAAAAATTATTAGCAATTTGTAAAAATAAACACACATACTTCCAACAAACATTTTTTCCATTTAAAAGTTTATCATTATAATAATTTACTTTACTTTGTATTTGTACTATGTAAAAAATATTATATTTTTACTATGTAGAAACCATTGTATTTGTAGAAATTATTGTATTTGTACTATGTAGAAAATATTTTATGAAAAAAATATACTTTAATGAGAACATAATGAAAATATAACATACATTTATTTATATTTGAAAATATCATTGAAAATATTTGATTTATTGTGTATATTACAATATTATGTATTAAACAAATAACTTATTAGCACAATTTCTATGATACTTTTTAATCTAAACAACTTTATAAAAATAAAAGTAGGTTATGAATATAAAAAGAAATAAATATCATCTCCTAAATTAATTTCTTTAAAAAAAATATATTTTAAATTTTTAATAAAATCTTGATATTTGACGTGCATAGTGTCACAATCGTAACTTCTCAACACGATTGTGCGGCACTTGTTTAGCTCGATTAACAAGTCAACTGTTCAAAATTCGGAATCCGCGAACAAACTCACGATATGACGTAGCCTCCCTTCACGTTCTTGAGAAAATGGTTTTATAAAACGTGAGAGAGAAAATAAATTGTTGAAAACATCATAAAAGTGAGCATTGAAGACTGTCAGTTGCAAAGAAAAAGCTTAGTTTGCAAAGAGTGTGACAAGGCTCGGCGGGGGTGTGACCACTCATGTACCCCCTATAGTACATATTGAGATTTTTGGCCTTGGCAGACTTGCATATGAAAAAGCCGAAATGTCACACTGTGGCTCGATGACACGAAAATGAAAGAATTAACCTAAACTACTTTCAAGACATAAAGATAAAGCGATTTAGGGGAATTCGGGAATACGACCATAGATAAATAATACCTTGGACAAGTATGCCCTTGACATTCTCCCCCACCTAAATGGTTGACGTCCCCGTCAACTGGCGAAGCTTGAAATCTTCTATCTTCTGCTTCCACGCTTCAAGATCTTCGACACGTTCCCAGCTGGTTTCCTCCACAGGAAGGTTTTTCCACTTTACCAGATACTCGTGGATCCTTCGTGTGGGTCTTCTGCCCCTTCTTACTCGCTCAGCCAGAATTTCTTCAACATCTTTGTCTTCCTTCTGACTAAGGTCGATAATTAGGCGAGTTACGATATTCTGCTGCAGGTCCTCAGTGTCTTGATGGTACGGTTTCAGGTTACTAACATGAATTATTGTAGCCACATCTAAACGATCGCGTATTAAACAATAACCAAATCTAAACGATCACAAGTATATTACGCGCGCGTTATTGACGACGTGGTTGACGGGGCATTTTTGGTATTTTATACGGCGGACCTTTGGACTTTTTCCGTTTTTGGAATTGTTATATAGACTGTAAATATTTTGTCATTTTTTTATATTTTTGAAAAGACCCCTTATATATATACACACATATACACATAACTATCAAATCTCTAACAAAATTTCACTTTTTAATTTAATTAAATAAACACTCAAAATTATTTAATTAAAATCAATTTCAACAACACCAAAAAATCCAATTCCACTAATTAACTAAATATTCATCCAACAATTATTTAGTTAATTATAATTTCACAAAACAATCCCTTCTAAATAAAATATCTCAAAATAACACCCAATAATTTCAACATAATTAAGATAATTAAATTCAAAATTACCTTAATGGACAACTTTTAGTAAGCTATATGGTTTCATAAGATGTAAACACCTAATCTACCAAAGTCCATTAAACTCTTTGAACTAATTACAAGCATTTTTACATGTAATTTAGTTTATAAAATGGGATCTCATTGAGGTTGTAAACTTTTATATATATATAGTTTAAAATTTTTAATTTTATTTAAATTTACCAAAGGTTTTTTAACCCACACCTCTGATAAATTCTCGACAATATTCTAATTTTCATCTCTCTTTCTCTCTCAATATCATTACTAAATGGATTCCATAATTCGACTCTAAGTCCAGAGAATAGTGAGTTTAACACTAGTTGTGATCTGGGTTTGGTTCGATACTAGTTGTGATTCGGGTTTAGTTCGTGAGAAGATTACAAGCAATTCAAAGGCAATAATCTCTGTAAACCCTAATTTAATTAATTAGGTCAATGAATGTTAATTTTTAGATTGTTAGATGCAATTAGCCAGAGTGATTTTAGATCCTTTATTTCGTTGCACATGTCCACGTTTCCATCAAGTTCTTGTCATGGTATTTTTTTTCAAATAATTTTTATTAATCCAATATTATGATTGATCATTTTTAAACATATGTGTCTTGAAATTAAATCAAGTCTTTATTACCATACCAGTACCGTACATATCCGAAATTACGACACAATTAAATTGTTATAAGATAGGGACTAAAATAACATGATCAAAAGGAAAAAAAAAAAAAAAAGAAAAAAAAAGACCTAAAAGTCTAAAGATTAGAATAGGCTTTTTACAAAAATGGCAACAAAATCAGATTTAAACCCACTTATTATTGGAAGTTCCAAAATATATTCGATATTTCTAAATTTTTTTAATGGAATGCGAAAGGTTTATCCACAAGAGAATTAAAAAAGAAATTTTGCGAAACGAAAAGGGAATTTGGATAAAACCAATACAAAAGAAGTAAAAATAATTGAACAACTAATTAAAATGTTCTTTATATGAAAAAAAAAAAAAAAAAACTAAAACTAAAACGATGATTAAATACTTTTATTAATTAAAAATCATAAAAGAAGGAATTAAATACTTTTATAGTGCAACCATATATAGAGAAAAAAAAGAAGCAAAAAGAAAAATAATGTGAATTATTAGTAATTAAATTAAGAAATAATGAATGGGATAATAAATAATAAAAAGTGGCATTTGATATCATTAGTTTGTAGATTGTGATATTTTTAAAATGTAGAAATTTGTAAAAGTCTAAAAGTAAGTTATAGAGAAAAGCTGAAAAAGAAATTTTATGGAAAAAGAATAATGGGATATATAAAAAAGAAAAGGAAATGGGGTTTAGGGTTAATTAGCGTACCCTAGTTTGTATGGGAGGATAATTAATTAAGAGGGTAACTGAATCCGAAGGCAACCGTTCCCATTCCTTGCAAATTGAAAATGAAATTTATTAAAAAATAATAATTAAAAACAAAATTGGTTTTTAAAATACTCATTCTTTGTTCTCATTCCCACCCACCATGCTAGGGTTTGTGAGAGAGAAAAAGAAAACCCTTTCTGTTTCTCAAATTAAAACCAAAAATCCGCCATGGATTATTTCTCTGGCGGCCAACCCAACTTGTTTTCCAAACTTAAGATAATCGTTTCATCCTTCTTCAATTTCCTCCTCTGCTCCTCCACTTTTCGTTTCCCCATCCAAAAGCACAACCAAATTCAACCACTACTACTTCCATTCTCAATTTCTGCAGGACTCAAATCCCTAATTTCTTCCAAACAACAAGTCTCGGAAGATCCACTGATTGGCAGTGTTGGACTCGCCATTATCAGGTCCAATCTGTTGACTCATTCATCTTCCTCTTCCGCTTCTTTTTCTTCTTCTTCTCCTTCTTCTTCTTTTTGTTTTTCTTCCATCAGATCTTGTAATTTCTCAATGGACGATTTGATCGGCACTGAGAGCGGTGTTTGTTTAACTTCAAATTCTGAAGAAATGGAAACTCACTCCGATTTCGATTGTCGTTGTTATCGCACTAATCGACACAATTTCGCTTTGCAAAATCAACGATGTATGTTGAAAAAACAATATCCACCGCCGATTCCTTTTATCGCAACACAGGCCGCAGGGAATCGACCTCGGTCGCCATGGATCTTAACGAGATATTATTCAAATAGAAGATTGATTTTAAAGCTGGAGAGAGTAACGCAACATCAGTCCTTGGAATCGCGCCGCGAAAATGGCCGTTTGATTCTGAATCTCGTACCGATCGAGGATCGTCAGGATCATCTTCAGCACTTAATCGAAGAGAAAGAAGGAGATGAAGAGATCGTCGAATCGATTGAATGTGATGGAGGAGAAGATGAAGGTACAGACTCTGAAATTTCTTTCAAGAGTTGTACGTACGGCGGAGAGGGCGGTGGCGGTGGCGGTGGCGGAGGCGGAGGAATGATGTTTTGTGGTGTGAATGGTAATTTTGAAGAACGACATGTCGTTCATGGACATTTAGGTTCGGCGCCTCTTCGTCCGATGGGTACAGTTATGTGATTTTGTAAAAGGTGAGGGGTCGCTATTACAAAAAGTAGAGAAAAACAGAATTAGCGTTTACCATTTTAATTCTCCATTGCATTTCTGCAGATTTTTTTTGTTAGTTTCTTGTGGGTTTTCTTTATGATTCACTTTTCAGTTGAGCCAATGGAAATAATTTGGCTACTTTTTTCATTTTTAGTTCAATAGTAATTTCGTTAGTCCTCCTCCTCCACACACTGCCATTTCTGTCCTTTTCCTTTTTTTTTTCTTTTTTTTCCTTTTGCCTTAATTTGTAGGTTTTGGGTTTTTCATTTTCGGTTACTCGGTCTCAAAATGGCGTTTCAGCCATGAGTTTTGTGTCATTTAATGTCTAGTCCTGGGTTTTCAAATTGGTCTTCACATTTTAATCCTCCAACCTTGAATATTTTATTAAGATTTCACTATGTCCTTAATTTTTATGTATATTAATTATTAGTTTAAAATATTTAAATTAATCCCTACGAAAACCTGTGTTTTCCAAAATTGAAAAAAATAACAAATTATTTACAACAAAGCCACTTATATGTAACAAAACTACAAAAATCATTACACTTAGATGGATAATTATTTTGTCAATTTTTGTCAAATGTAGATGTATAATTATCTTGTCAAATTTTCTGTCCTGTTTTGTTTTTATTTTTGAAAACTAAGTGGTAGACAGCAAATTTCAATTTTCTTCCCTCTGTATCCATGTTTTCCCAATGATTTAAAAAATCCAAACCAAACCTTGAAAACTAAAAATGGGTGTCAAAAAATTGCTTTTATTTTTGAATCTGGCTAGAAATTCAAACAAAAGATGCAAACCATTATTAATGTTTGTTTGAAGAGTTAATAAGCTTAATTTTTTTAAAAAAATTGAAAATATTTATAAATTACAGTAAAATCATCAAATTTTTTATAACACAACTGAATTTTTTTATTATATTTTTATAAATAGTTTTAAAATTTTACCTCAATTTTTTAAAAAAAATTGAAATGATTAACAGCAATGATTTGGGGATGTTTGGAGAGAGTCGTATTAATTTTATGGAGAAGGATTAAAAAATTTGGGTAGAAAAATTCAATCAAAATAAAGTTGTATTTTATGTTCCAGATATTTGTTTATGTTAGATTTAGAAATTTAATTTAAATTTGTTAAGAAAATTAAATGCTTGTGCACTTAAATTTAATTAATTAAGTTTAGTTATTAATAATTTATTAAAAAATTGATTAAATTGCAAATCTAATATCTTGCTGAAAAAAAAATTTAGTATGTTGATAAAACCTCATGTATACTCACGAATGAATTCTCTATGATTTAACCAAATCAAAGATACTAAATTATAAAATAAACCATAAAGGTTAATTTTTTTTTTTTAGAAAAATCATAGATATCAAATTTATAATTTAATTTAAAATATTTATATAATTTATAATCAACCACATGTTACATATTATATTATATTAAAGAAAAAAAGAATTGAGTTTATAATTTGACATGAAAATAATGTTTTCAAAAGTTACCTTGTTTCTATCCCAAAATCCAAAAAATAAATTTGAAAATTGAACAGAAACTTAGTTGAGGTCAACTTAGTAATTAGATTAAAAAACTCGTGTATCTAAACTTTATGAAACCAACAATTTAGTCCAAAAGTAACAATTTAGTCCATAAACTTAATAAAACGATTTTGTCCCTACATTTTCAATTTTGTTACAATTTAAGGTGTGTTTGGATTGATTTTTAGAGTGTCTAATTTTTAAAATAATTCATTTTAAGATAAAATGAAGTATTTGGCATTGGACTAAAATAATTTTTAGAAAAATGAGATTATGAAATAAATTATTTTAGAGAAAACACATTCAACTAAATTTTAGAATAAATATTTATATGGTATTTAATGAGGAATGCCTTCCAAATATCTATTTTTCTTTCTTTATTTTTTATTCATTTTTACTATCTATTTTTCACTACGTCGTTTTAAAAAAAATATTTTGAATATTTTTTAATGTGTGTTTGTATACATTTAAATATAGGGATTTACAAATGTTTCTCTCTTAGTAAAATCTGCTTCACTTTAACACCTGTGAAAGAAATCACGAGAACGTCAAGAAGAACATGATCGTTCGGTTCGTTAGTATATTTTGGCATTAAAAATCAATTGTTTTTCTTGTTATGTATTTACATTTCAAGATATTTGTGCTTTTAAAATTGAATTGTAAAAATAAAAAACAAAAAAAAAATGAAATTAATTGTTTAGTTTCAAGTATCTAAAAATTAATAATTTAAAGATAACTACGATTAATTTTAAAATATATTTCTGAAAAAAAGATTTAAAATGTGTGTATTTTTTTTTATGAAATTAATTTATAATATTTAATAGTCTTTTATGGTAATTTGACCTAAGTATAAACATATAAATATTGTTAGTATAAAACAAACTAAACACAATTTTTCATATAAACATTTATAAGGAGATCAAACCAAACATGGAAGTGTTTAGATGTTAAATTCATTTTATAATTTTTTTTTAAACAAAATGTATTCTTAAAAAACATTTCTTTTCATAAGCAATCCAAACGGACTCTTAATTTTTGTTCCTTTTTTATGTAGACTTTGTGTTTTATAAAAATATTGGAACTCTGGTCAGTTTATTGGTTTATTTATGCTAGAAATCCTATAAATCTTAACCCTAATTTCTATGATAGGAACTAAATCGTTGCAAAACTTTAATTTTAGTGCAAGAACTAAATTGTTAGTAAAGTATATAAACTAAATTGTTATAAATTTAAAATTTACAAGGATTAAATCGTTACAAACTAAAGTTCGGAAACTAAATTGTTACTTTCATAAAAGTTTAGGGACGAAAAATGCTTTTTAACCTTGTAATTAAATCTGAAAAACATAAAATAGAATCCTAAACATACTCTTAGTTTTCATTAATTTTACATCTATATTAAAATTAATTAAAAGTTTTCATTTCATAACTATTCATGTTAAATACCAAAAAGAGTAGTAATAAAATCTCGGGGTAATAGTGTAGAATATTGAAATATATGAATCAAATGAACTAAATGAAAATTAAATTCAAAATTTAAAAAAAAAATTGGTAAAAGTTTGAAATTTTAAAATCTCAAGGACAAATAAAATTTAGCGATCAAAAGTGTATTAACTAGTCTATTAATAAATATAGTTTGCAGAATTTAAAAGTAAAAAAAAATGTCATCTAACTTTCATATAAATAACTCTCAACTAACGGAATATAATATGTTTATAAGTTACAAGATCACGAGTATGTGATTTTTAAGTCTCTCCATCCAAATATACTAAAAAAAAAGATGGAATGAAAATGTAAGATACTATTTTGTTTTTTTCTATATACGTTGTGAATTAAATTAATTAAAAATTTAATCCTTGAAAAGAGCATTTCAACATTAGTTAAAAGAAAAAAAAAAACATGCTTTCCAACCTTAGTTAAAAGAAATCAAACAAAATTATCCTTAATAAGAAAAAAAAATGAGGGGAATTGAGTTTAATATAAGGTTTTCTCCTGTGTAAAATTTAAATTTAATACTCTTTCAATTTCATCTTTTTAACATTCTTTGAGATAGAACCCTAAACTTATATATAGATATATATGTACATGTACATACATACACATATATGTAAATGTACATACATATACATAAATACAGATATATACATATATGCATACATACAGATAGATACATACATATATACATACATATACATATGTACATATATACATATATGTCACTTGTGATTAGTTGTAGTTATACAAAGAGCACAATAAAAATTATATGAAAAGTTTAGTGTGCATCGCTTGGTAGATGATATAGAAAGTGATATAACTTTTTGAAATACAAGCAGTATAGAATTAGGATCTCCAAAGGAGGTTAGAATGCCAAAAGAATTATTTAAAATTAATACTGTTAACTGCTAACAATATTTCCAGTCAAAGTATTTAACAAAAGTAAATAGACAAGTAAGTAATATATAAAATAAAATATTGAATTTAATGACATAATTGGAAGCAAAGAATTTGAATAAAAACAACCCAGAATATTTGGTTTAAAAGTGTTTTTTACTTTCAATCGAAGAAAATTGTTTTTATTATTATTATTTATTAAAAAAATCTTTTTATTTCGAGATCTTTCTTCTTTTGCTTGACATCTCTACTGTTTATTATGTTGTTTGACATTGTAGTTTGTGGCTCATGTGCTGCAAATGACTAGTGTGATCACTGAGCAAATACTTGTTCTTATATAAGCTATAGCTATACTATTTATAAGCTATAACTATAGTATTTAAATATTTTAATGATATTAAATTTTGATTGATGTTTCCATATTTTCACAGGTTAGAGGGATGAACCGATATTATTATACAGTAGGAAAATTTTTTGAAACATAAAAAATAAGAGTAAATATAAATAGATAAATTAAATTGTTTCTTTAATTTTGGCTAGTCCATTACCAAGTCCTAGTATTCAATTGTTACGTAAACCTACTATAATGTGTATACATATTCCTCCACGCGTGAATTAATAAGTAATTGTACATTATTATACAAAAACCTAAAACTTCTATTTGGTATCAATAGAATTTGTTGTAGCATCGTAGTTGCCCTTTTTAAAAAAAAAAAAAATTGTTTGTAGTATTAGTTTTAGAAGGAAATAACATATTTAGTTTATTTGTTTAACATGTGTCTTCGTTCTCATATCTATAACCTACATAGGTTACAATTTTCATATAACTCTCACATTCAATTCCATATTGTAACATCAATCAGCTCATTGAATTCCGTAATGTAACCTATAACATAATATGTCCTATAAATAGAGGAGTGTGGTGCCTTTGTAAGACACACCACAATTGAGTTCAATTGTCTTCTCTTCTTCCTCTCTTCTCTATTCTTCTTTTGTGTTCTTATTTAGTTTTTGGTTCTTTATTTCATAACACGTTATCAGCACGACACTCTACAATTTTATTATTTGCAAAAGGTAGGTTATAATATTAGTTTGTTTTTATGGTATTTGTGAATAGTGCATGAAACAATCCATGTATACATCATGCATAGTTTAAATGTTTGAGAATGTAATATTTTATACCTATTGCATGTTGTAATTTTACATATTACGTTTACATGGTTATTGTTTGTTAAAAAAATATTTTTAGTTCATGATAAGATTATAGTTCATCTTTAATCTTTTTATGATTTATGTGATTGTTTATGTTTGGTTCTTATATCAGTTATTTTAAGATCAATGTATAGTTTATGGGTTCTTTATAATTTGTGTTTATAATTTAGTTGTTTACTTTCTATTAATATAAGTTTTGTAATTGTTTTTATGATCTAAATGCTTTTATCAATTTACTTAAGTATGTTGTAAAATTAACATTTTTTGTGTGTATTGTTGTTAATTTTTCATAATATGTATATGTAATTTTTATTCGTAATTTTAATTATTGTACATTAACATGCATGTTTTGAATTATTATATATGGGTTCTATTGATTTTTGTATCATGTGCATAATATGATATTTATCTAAGGTGTCTTAGAATGCATGTTTGACATGTTTATTAAATTTCAAATATAAGTTAGTTTATTTGTTCTTTGTTATAGTTTTACCATGTCAAGTCTTACCAAATTCGAATTTCTAGCTCTTGATATCAATGGTGATAATTATTTATCATGGGTGCTTGATGCTGAAATTCATTTGGATGCCATGAATCTTGGAGAAATGATTAAAGAAGGAAACACAACTTCAAGTCAAGAAAAGGCGAAAGTCATGATTTTCCTTCAACATCATCTTCACGAGGGACTAAAGATTGAATATCTTACGATAAAATATCCCTATGAACTATGACAAAGTTTAAAAGAAATGTATGATCATAAAAAAAAGTGTGATTCTTCCTAAAGCTCAATATGATTGGATGCACTTAAGATTGCAAGATTTTAAATCAGTAAGTGATTATAATTCCGCATTATTTAAAATTTGTTCAAAATTATTGTTATGCGGAGAAAAAGTTACTGATGAAGATATGTTAGAGAAAACCTTTTCAACATTTCATGTCTCAAATATGCTCCTACAGCAGCAATATCGAGAAAGAGGTTTTAAAAAGTATTCCGAATTCATATCATGTCTTCTTGTGGCTGAACAAAATAATGAGTTATTAATGAAAAACCATGAATCTCGACCAACTGGAGCAACACTATTCCCTGAAGCGAATGTTGTATTTTTAAATAATATTAATGGTCGAGGTCGAGCTCGTGGTTGTAATCATGGCCGAGGTCGTGACCGTGGTAGAGGAAGAAGAAATTATACTTTACGTGGTAATAATCATTTAGATTTCAAGAAAACCACAAATGATGATCGTAGAAGGAAGACTCCACAAAATAAGAAAATTAAAAGTGGTGAAAATCAATGCTTCCGTTGTGGTATGAATGGTCATTGGACTTGTACTTGTCGTACATCCAAGCACTTAATCGACCTCTATCAAGCCTCATTGAAGGAAAACGGGAAGAATGTGGAAGTAAACTTTGTCTATCAAGATGATGTATTTGACCCTTCCAACATGACCCATTTGGATGTGGCGGACTTCTTTGAGTCTCCAGAAGAGAAAAATGATGTTAATGAAACTTATTGAGTTTCAAAGATATACGTCAAAATGGTTATCATGTTGAAACTAACAATAAAAAAATAATATAGAATATCTTTATATTACATTTATTGTTTCACATGAGAAGCGTATATTGGAAACATTGTCTGCCTTTTCTTCTGGATTATATTATACCCATATACGAGTAATTGAAACATATGCGACCATGAATCCGAAGTTCATGAATTTAAATATGTTTACTGTTTGGCATGATCGATTGGGTCATCCTGGATCAATAATGATGAGAAGAATTATTGAAAATTCTTACGGACATCCACTAAAGAACCAGAAGATTCTTCAATCCAATGAATTATTATGTATTGCTTGCTCTAAGGAAAATTAATTATTAGGTCATCACCAGCCAAAGTGGGAGTTGAGTTACCTACATTTTTAGAACGAATTCATGGTGACATATGCAGACCAATCAATCCACCAAGTGGACCATTTAGATATTTCATGGTTTTAATTGACGCATCAAGTAGATGGTCACATATGTGTTTATTATTAAGTCAAAACCTTCATTTGCACGATTACTTGCTCAAATAATCAAATTAAGAGCACAGTTTTCGATTATACAATAAAAAACATTCGACTTGATAATGCTGGTGAATTTACATCCCAAGCATTTAATAATTATTGCATGTCAACTGGGACAAATATTGAACATTCTGTAGCTTATGTTCATACACAAAATGGTTTGACAGAATCATTTATCAAGCATTTACAATTGATTGTCAGACCATTACTTTTGAGAGCAGAACTTCCATTATCTATATGAGGTCATGCTATTTTGCATGCAACGTCACTTATATGCATAAGACTGACATCTTATCATAAGTATTCCCCAACACAATTAGCTTATGGCCAGGAACCAAATATTTTTCATTTGCGAATTTTTGGTTGTGCAGTATATGTTCCAATTTCCCCACCGCAACGTACTAAAATGGGGCCTCAAAGAAGGTTAGGAATATATGTCGGATTTGAATCCCCATCAATTATTAGATATCGTGAACCCTTGACGGGAGATGTATTTACTGCACGATTCGCTAATTGTCATTTTAATGAGACAAATTTTCCAACATTAGGGGGAGGAATTAAGAAGTTGGAAAATGAAATTGCCTGGAATGTATCGTTATTGTCTCATTTAGATCCTCGTACAAAGCAATGTGAACTAGAAGTTCAAAAGATAATTTATTTACAAAGTGTAGCAAACCAAATGTCAGATGCATTTACAGATACTAAGAAAGTGACCAAGTCATATATTCCAGCTGCAAATGCTCCATCTAGAATTGAAATCCCAACTCAGCAAGTTGATACAATTAATGAATCAATGTTGCGCCAAAAGCGTGGTAGACCGATGGGTTCAAAGGATAAAAATCCTCGAAAAAGAAAAGTGACCAATAGTCGAAATGACTTAATTGACAATAGAAACATTCAAAAAAAAGTCATGGACACGACTAGTGGTAAAAATGTAGAAGAGACTCAAGTATATGAAGATAACAATGAGATCTCGATAAATTATACCATGACAGAAAAAAGGTGGAATAGAATTAATGTAGTTGTGGACAACATTTTTGCGTATAATGTTGCACATAATATCATTCATGAAAATGAGGATTATGAACCTAAATCTGTTGACGAATGTCGTAATAGAAAGGATTGGCCCAAGTGGAAAGAAGCAATCCAAGCAGAACTAAACTCACTCACGAAACATGAAGTTTTTGGACCTGTAGTTTATACATCTAAAGGTGTAAAACCTGTGGGATTTAAATGTGTATTTGTGCGTAAACGAAATAAAAATAATGAGGTCACTAGATATAAAGCACGACTTGTTGCACAAGGATTTTCTAAAAAACCAGGCATTGATTATGAGGAAACATATTCTCCTGTGGTAGATGCTATTACATTAAGATATTTAATTAGTCTGACTGTATGTGAAAATCTTGATATGAAAATCTTGATATGCATCTTATGGATGTAGTTACAGCATACTTGTATGGATATTTGGAAAATGAAATCTATATGAAAATCCCTAAAGGATTTAAGATACTTGAATCATATAATTCAAGCTCTAGAGAATTATGTTCAATCAAATTACAAAGATCATTATATGGATTGAAACAATCAGGACGAATGTTGTACAATCGCTTAAGTGAATATTTATGGAAAAAAGGTTATCAAAATAATCCAATTTGTCCATGTGTTTTTATTAAGAAATCACAGTCAGGATTTGCGATTATAGCTGTATATGTTGATGATTTAAATATAATTGGAACTCTTGAAGAGCTTTCAAAGACAATAGAATATCTTAAAAAGGAATTTTAAATGAAAGATCTTGGTAAGAAATTTTTTTGCCTTGGCTTACAAATCGAGCACTTAGTCGATGAAATTTTTATTCATCAATCGACATATACAGAAAAGATTTTAAAAAGATTCTATATGGACAAAGCTCACCCATTGAGCATTCCAATGGTGGTTCGATCACTAGATGTAAAAAAGGATATCTTTCGACCTCAAGAAGATAATGAAGAAATACTTGGTCCTGAAGTACCGTACCTTAGTGCAATAGGTGCACTAATGTATCTTGCTAATAACACAAGACCAGATATAACATTTTCAGTAAATTTGTTAGCAAGATATAATTCTTCTCCAACAAAAAGACATTGGAATGGAGTTAA
The DNA here is from genome assembly GCF_025177605.1 of Cucumis melo. Lineage (NCBI taxonomy): Eukaryota > Viridiplantae > Streptophyta > Magnoliopsida > Cucurbitales > Cucurbitaceae > Cucumis > Cucumis melo. Next base: position 12,713,535 of record NC_066865.1, read on the forward strand.
GCATGTACTTCGTTATTTTCGAGGGACAATTGATATTGGTTTGTTTTATTCAAATAAATCAAACTTTGATCTAGTTGGTTATGCGAATGCTGGATATTTATCTGATCCACACAAAGCAAGATCTCAAACAGGTTATCTGTTTACATGTGAAGGAACTGCTATATCTTGGCGGTCTGTAAAGCAAACCATGACGGCCACTTCATCGAATCATGCAGAAATTTTTGCAATTCATGAAGCTAGTAGAGAATGTGTATGGTTGAGGTTAATGACTCATCATATTCGAGAAAAATGTGGTTTATCTTTCAGTAAAAATTTACCAACAATATTATTTGAAGATAATACCGCATGTATAACACAAATCAAAGGAAGGTATATAAAAGGAGATAGAACAAAACATATCTCACCATAACTCTTCTATACGCATGACCTTGAAGAAAATGGTGACATCAGTGTTTAACAAATTTCTTCAAAAGACAACTTGGTGGACTTATTCACAAAAGTATTACCCACATCAACATTTGAAAAGCTAGTGCACAACATTGGAATGCGAGTACTCAGAGAACTTAAGTGATGTATCCATAAGGGGGAGTAGAAATATTGTCCTCAAGGAATAGGAGTACTGCACTTTTTTCCTTGACTATGATTTTTCTCATTGAATTTCCCTAGCAACGTTTTTAATGAGGCAGTTATTAATGTATAAAAATGATGTACTCTTTTTCCTTTACTAGGATTTTTTTCCATCGGGTTTTTTCCTAGTAAGGTTTTAACGAGACATTTATTTTTATATAATATGGATATCTAAGGGGGAGTATTGTAAATATAATGATATATTATAAATGTAGATATCCATAACCTACATAGGTTACAATTTTCATATAACTCTCACATTAAATTCCATATTGTAACATTAATCTCATTGAATTCCATAATGTAACCTATACCATAATATGTCCTATAAATAGAGAAGTGTGGTACCTTTGTAAGACACACCACAATTGAGTTCAATTGTCTTCTCTTCTTCCTCTCTTCTCTAATCTTCTCTTTGTTTGTTTCATTATCCTTTATTTCATAACAGTTTTTAATTTGTACTTTCTAAAGGGAACCTTTAAATTCCCCTGAAGTTTTTTCTTGTCATTCACGTTAAATGAAAGATTATTTATAAAAATCATGTTAGATTTATTTCTTCAATGCTAAAGCAAAGGTTTTTTTTTTCAAAAAAAGGCAAAATCAAGTTAGATTTCTTTTTGGAAAAAAAATAAAAATATCAAAATCATCTTAAAGGGGGAAAACTATCTATCTATCTATATATATTCTATCTATGCAATAGAGGGAGAACATTCGTAAAAAAAATCCAATCACACTAGATTTATTTCTTCAAACTTCCAATCCCACACCGCCGCCTGCTCCTCCATTCCCTGATCGTCTCAAGAAGAAAGGTGACGAACAATAGTTTAAGAAGTTTCTGGACGTCTTGAAGCAACTTCAAATAAACATCCCGTTTGTGGATGCGTTAAACCAAATGTCTTCGTACGTGAAATTTTTGAAAGACATTCTTGCGCAAGAAACGAAGGATGAATAAATATGAGATGGTAGCTCTAATGTAGGAAACAAACGACGCCTTAAAAAATGGGGTACCTGAGAAGTGAAGGATCCCGGAAGCGCGCTTCACGGTGCCCTACTCAATAGACGGTGTGGATCTTGGTCGCTCACTATGCGAACATGGAGCAAGTATCAACTTGATGACCCTCTTTATCTTCAAGAAATTAAGGATATGAGATGCTTAACCAACCAAAATGGCGCTCCAATTGGCTGATAGATCCATTGCGCGTCCAGAGGGTAAGATTGAAGATGTGTTGGTTAAGGTGGACAAATTTATATTTCTTACAGACTTCATCATTCTGAATTTCGAAGCTGACAGAGAGGCTCCAATCATTTTGGGCAATCATTTTTATTAACATGTAGTCCACTAAGAAAAATTGCACTACAAGAAATCAAGGTTTTTCCAATGCACAAAAAGGCGTCAGAAGAAAACGACATCGAGAAATACGCCTTATCTCGATGCCACTTTTTACACATCAGGCAAAAGAACTTTTCCTAACGTCGGGGTGAATAGCGTCGGGGATAAAAACTTATGCTGACGCCCCTTGCATGTGTCAGGAACTATCAATCGAAAATTTTCATACATTAATTATGTCAAATAGGTTTTCCCGATGCATCATGCATGGCATTGGGGACGTTGTTGGGAGTAATTAGAGATCCCGACGCCATTGGTGATTCATCGAGAATGGCGTCAGGAGAAGTTTATAATTTTTAAAAATATATTTAACTTCTCTTGACGCCGTTGTGTACGACGTCAAAAGATGTTTATAATTTTTTCAATCTATTTAACTTCTCCCGGCGTCGTACATAACGATGTCGGAAGACGTTTATAATTTTTAAATATATTTAACTTCTTCAGATGCGTACATAACGACGTCGAGTGAAGTTTATAATTTTTCTAAAATATATTTAACTTCTCCCAATGCCATGAGTAATGGCGTCGGGAGTTCCCCTTTAAAACCCATTTTTCAGATATGTTTGACAGATTTGAAAGAAAGCCGAAAAATGAGAAAGAGAGAGATTTCGAACTTCCAAAAGAGAAAGAAGATTCTCGTCGCCATCCACCATCGATCTTCGCCGTCAATCTCTGTCGTCCGATCTTCACATTCGTCCACCGCCCCTTGCCGTCGGTAAGTCAATCTCTTTTTTTTTCTTTCTTTATTTTAGTTTAGGTATTAGAATATACTTAAACTTATGATTGTTTTATGGATTTGTATCAATAATATTTAAACTATGTTCATTTTGTTGTGGATTTGTTGTTGATTGTGTAAATTTTGTTTTTATTGTGTTGATTTTTTGTTATTGTTCTTTATGTTCTCAATCCTCCCTTTCGGTGTAAATTTTTTGTTGTTATTGTTGATTTTGTTATTGTTTTTATTGTTTTTTATGTTCTTTATTGTTCTTTATGTTTAAACTATGTATCAATAATGTTGATTGCTAATTTTTCCATTCGTTTGTTTAGATCTCATTCTTGGTTTTGCCAAAAAGAAAAAAAAACCTTCCATTTAATAATGGATGGTATTTTTTTTAATAAAAAAATAGAGAATCTCCCGACGCACAAATATAGCGTCGGGAGATCCTTTGACATCTCCAGAAGTTCTATTTTGTGCATCGGAAGATTTCAAGGGATTTCTTAACGCTATATTTTGTGCGTCAGGAGAGCTTATCCCGACTCATGTCCCCTGACACCATTCCCAATGCAGATTTATGCATCAGAAAATTATTTTCCGACGCTTTTAATACATCTCCCAATGCTTTTGTGCGTCAGAAGCCTCTATTTTCTTGTAGTGTTGAGAATGCGACTTAATGACCGAGAAGTAACATTTCAACGTGTTGCTAATTCGTTGAAGTTTCCCACCGATATTGCAAACTGTAATGCAATTGAAAGAGGAAGAGGAAGAAGTATTTACTGAGCTATTCAACACTGAAGCATTCTTTGAAGATGAAGACCCTACGAAGGCATTTTAGAGGAAATCAATGTCATATCTAATGCAAGGAAGTTTTAGCCTTTGGATTTGCAAAGCAAAGGCAAGAAAAAGAAAAAGTCATCAATTGAAGAGCCACCAAAATTAAAGCTAAAGTAATTGCCCAACCACCTGAAGTATGCATATTTAGGAGAGAATGACACTCTACTCGTCATCATTTCCGCCCAGCTGAATGTCGCAGAGGAATAAGCGTTATTAAAGAGCTAAAACGCCACAAGAAGGCAATAGGATGGACCCAAGTGGACATTCAAGGCATAAGCCCATCCTAGCATGCAAAAGATCATGTAGGAAGGACACGGGGGCATCATTCAATATCAAAGGTGATTAAACCCTACAATGAAAGAAGTTGTAAAGAAAGAAATTATCAAATGGCTTGATTTGGGGTGATCTATCCAATCACCAATAGTGAATGGATCAGCCAAGTTCAATGCGTGCCCAACAAAGGCGGAATGACTGTTGTGAAAAATGAAGACAATGAGCTAATTCCAACGCGAACAGTCATGGGGTAGAGGATTTGTATGGATTACCACAAATTGAACACGACAACAAAAAAAGACCACTTCCTCTTGTCTTTCATTGATCAAATGTTAGACAGGCTTGCTGTAATAAAGTAATACTACTTCCAGGACGGCTACTCTGTTTACAACTAGATCACAATTATACTTGAAGGTTAGCACAAGACCACGTTTACGTATCCCTATGACATGTTTGTGTTTTGTCACATGCAATTTGGATTATGCGACGTGTCAAGGACATTTCAAAGGTGCATGATGGCTATATTCTTAGACTTCCTAGAGAGATCAGTGGAAATTGTCATGGATGATTTCTTAGTCTTTGAGGACTCTTTCACTGAATGTCTGAATAGTTTAGTAGAAGTGTTGAAGAGATGTGAAGAGATACGACTCATGCTTGTTAACTTGTATAAATACAAGTTATTATAGTCTCTTAGAGAATAATGAGAACAAAATGCATAAGAAATGTGTCAAAACACGTAGCTTATGTTGTAAATTTATAAATATTTGGAAATACACTTTAAATAAGCTTTTATGCCTGTTTCCCTTGTTTTTAATTGTCTAAACGCAAAATTATGAACAAAAGAAGAAACTAGTGAATCACAGAGGAACTCGTGCGAATACTAGGCGAGAATACCATATAAGTAGGTGAGAAGATGTTTGCTAGAAGAGAAAACTGGGAGTTGGAATTGATGTGACCTAACATAGAAGTAGCTTTCGACACTGGCATGTTCAGAAGATTAGATTTTTTTACCTAAATTTGTCTATATAAAGAACTCCATCACCATCAAGAAAAGTGTTTGGTCTGAGTCTGAATGGACCCAAGTGCCTGAAGGGGCCCAACCCTAGAGAGTGGTGGAAAGGAATCCTTTCCACTATTTGTAAAGTTTTTCTTCATCTTCTCCGGTCATTCTAAAAGTGAAAGTGTAAACCCGAAATTCTCCTTGAATTATTTGCTATTGTCATATAATATAGGAAGTTGAAATTAAGTTGTTGAAAAAAACGACAATGCATTGTGTTAATCATTTCGATTTAAAAAAAAAAGAAAAAAAGAGGAAAGAAAAAAGAAAATGGAATAACATTATATATATATATATATATATTAAAGAGAATAAATAAAAGAAAGAAGAAAGGTAGGTAAATATCATTTATTATTTTTTTTTCTCATTCACCTTCTCCACTCCCAAAGCTCTCTTCCTCCATTTTTCATTACTTTTAATTCTTCAACTTCAACTCTATGTTGAGAGAATATTTTTAAAGATTGGAAGAAAATATTATGCAATTTGAAGGTCAAAGAGAGTAGGAAACATCAAGCTCAATTCAATTTCTGGACAGATTGAATTCACAGAGACATCTTCTGGTTTTTAAGTTGGTTTGCACTACTCAAGAGGAATTAAAAGGTGAGGTTTATCTTTTTGGAAATTTCATCTAATGTTTAACAAGTTTTGCGATGGAAGCATGAGCAAATTTTGATTTTAGGTTGGTGTTTTTCGAAGAGGCATTCAGGTCATAAATTTTGGGTGACAATTCGTGAATGCTCTGGATTTTCAAGTTTTTCAAATCGTATAGAGGGAGTTAGAAGCTCTATTGGATATGGTTGAAAAGCTTATAAAATTTCCTACAATATTTTTTTGAAGAAATTGTGAGCTAAATATGATTGGAAGTAAGCTTAATTTCATAAGCAAGTTGGGGGAGAGCAGAAGACTCAATTTTTGAACTCTCTCTGTTTCAGGCCATTTCTGTAGCAATCTATTAAGAATCTTGTTTTCTTTCTTTGAAGTAAGTTGTAGAGAATTTAAAAGCAAAGAGTTTAATATAAAGTATATTAATTTTGGTAAAGTATTGAGGAAGTTATGAATGTTTGAAGTTAAGTTGTTAAGTCTGGAAAATTCTAGGGAAAGAGGAGAAATACTCTTTTTTGTCTAAGTTTGGAATTGTTGAATGCCATGTTTTGTGTGTCATCTTAAGTTAGTATAAAGATACAAGACTATATAAGATTTTGATGCTTAGTTTTGGTTTGTTTGACAGGCCAAGAGGAAATAAGTCGAGTCTACACTCCAAGGAACTAGCTAAGGCTGTGATTGACAAAACAGATTTCAAAATAGATTTTTAAACTATTATCTATAAATATATTTCTATGAACAGTACATGATTTCTATGAACAGTTTCAAGCTTAAGTTTTACGATGAAATTTATATATGAGCATGTTATTATCGACTTTTTGAAAAATAGCTGAAACCATATCATTTAATCAAGTATTATTTTAGATTTTCAGTTTTCCACGAACAATCTAAGTAAGCTTAAGCTTTACGAAAGGTAAAGATAGTAGACATGTTTTAATATTTTCGTACGATTTTTTGATGTTTCTGTTATCAACATGACTGAGATGTTGAGCCCGAGGCTACATGGTACCTTGTGCACACAGGTTAGATTCTGTTGTTGACGTTGAGTGTACTCCGTAACAACGTTGCTGTCGTGAGTGCAGGATGGGCCCTGCTATGACAAAGACAATGGAAGTGTTGGGTGGATCCCACTACATCGTAGAGCTTGTAAACCTTGGTTGTATGGGGCGTGCCCTACACAACGTAGATTTGTCATGTTAGTTAAAAATGTTTTGATATACTTGATATGCCTTGCTAGATTTCAGTAACATACATGCTGAATATTTGAGAAAGCTATTCTTATTATTATACGTTTATATTTACAGCTTGATTAAACAAATTTATATGTGTAAAGTTTTCACGTGTTTTTATCTTTAAATTTATAGTTTTAAACTGAGTCACTCACTGAGCTTTATAGCTTATCCTTCCAAAATGTCTTCCCACTTTCCAGGTAGAGATCGAGCTTTCGGTGCTTGATAGATTGCCTTAGCTTGCTGAAGCTCCAATATTGATTGCTAGTACGTGGTTAGAGTAGTACATAGAGTCTGTTGTGTTATGTTGTATATGTCTTTGTACGATATAGATACTTTACAGTTTGTGTAAGCTCTAGGTGTTGTAGTTGTATAAACCTTTGTTGGTTATGTTTTTTGTTAAGGTGTCTCTGTAACGACTCAACTCTTTATACTAAGTTGAGGTCATTACTAAAAAGAAACAATAACAATAGACGCTTTCTTGAAAAGAGAAAAACTAAATTTTCATTAAAAACAGAATACTGAAACACTGATACATAGACGCGGAAGCAAAGCTGAGTCCCCATATGGCATGCTATGAATCCTTCTCTGTCACTCGCCAGCTTTCCTCTACCCTTACCTTTGCCTGAAATATTAAACATAGAAAGAGTGAGTATAAACATATACTCAGTAAGAGATCCACTACTAGTCCCCCTAGGTGTCTGTTAACTTCCCATTAGAGTCTTGTAAAAAAGTACCCATGAACTAGCACGTTCCCTAACACGTGCAATCTGTAATCCCATAGGAATATCTCTAGTCTTCGATGAACCCAAGGGAACACCTAAGACAAACTGGTCTTTAGTGTAGAAAGAGGTAGAGGTAAGGGTAGAGGGAAGCTGGCAAATGACAAGAAGTGATCGTGGTGAGCTATAGGGATCTTTTTGTTTTCGCCTTATAACATTGATCAAATGCACTTTTTACTTTATTTTTTATTATTTTTTTCCTTAAATCTAAATAGAGTCCGAGTTAGGATTTTATTTAATTTTATCTTTACGTACATTTGTTTATGATTTTTAATGAGTATTTGAGGTTTTGTTTTATTTTCTATTTTTAAATTTAAGAAATTTTATTTATCTTTTAATTAGTAATAACTTCGACTCAGTATAAGGAGTTCGGTCATTATAGTCTCCATTAGGTTTACTTGTTAAATCAATTATTTCAAGGATGCACTTCATGTATGTATATGATTAGTCTAGGTTTCGCTATGTATTGTTGCATGTATAATAGTTTATATACTAGATTAGCAAGTTTAACAGGTTCAAGAGTTTAGCAGAGTTGATAGGTATCGTTAGAGGAGGACGGTGTCGGTCGGTTTCACTCCGTCTTTTGGGCTAAGCTAGCAAGTAATTCGGGAGGGAGTGTGACAACTTGGTATCAGAGCAGTTAGCTCTATGGGAATTGAGACAGAGCAGTTAGCTCTAAGAAGAAGCTATGAAGTAAAAGTTAGATTCAAGTTAATTCAGGTAGAATTTTTAGAGCATCGTCCAAGTATGGATAAAAGTAAGTTGAATCAGGAATAGAATGTGGGTAGAAGTTTAGTATCATGCATCTTTTATAAAAAATTATAGCATGTCTAATGTATCGATATGTTATAAGAGTCATGCCACCACGTACCCGCAAACGACGCGTGCAAAATCAGGACGAGATGCAAAATCCTACCTAGGGTCAATCAGAAAGGGGATCTAGTACCTCGAGAGTTCAGATAGGGGTCAGAAATGAGTAGTTTGCTAAATTTGAGGGTTCCATAGATCCAGCTAACGTTGAGGTTTGGTTAAATATGTTTAAGAAATGTTTGACGTGATGAGCTATCTTGAGGAATGAAAAGTCAAATTGACCGCATTTCTGTTGCAGAAGGATGGTGGAAATTCATACTAACCAAGCGTAGGGATGCACATACATTAGCTTGGAAGACTTTCAGAGACATATTCAAGGAAAAGTATTATCCCAGCACGTACGGTGAAGCGAAGAGAGATAAGTTTTTGGGATTAAAGCAAGGGTCATTTTTAGTGGCCGAGTACGAGAGGAAGTATACCGAGCTTTTACGGTATGTTGATGGTATTGTGGCATCTGAGAGTGATAGGTGCCAAAGATTGAAAGAGGGTTGTGTTTTGAGATACGTACCCTAGTTGCAGCCATTGTTACGTGGATAGATTTTTCTGAGCTAGTGGAGACTGCCCTCTATGTAGAGCAAAGTATAATAGAAGAGAAGTCAGTAGTGGAGCTTAGTCGTGGGGCTTCAACAGCTTGCAGTTTTAGAGGTCATAAGCAGTGAAGGTTCACACGTGGGGTAAATGTTTCAGGTCGTTAAGACTTTCAAAGTCAGTCTGAAGGCCAAGTATCAAGGCACATGAGTTCTGGTAATTCTTATTAGAGGCAGAGCTAGAGAATACTTAGTCAGTCTGCTAAATCAGTAGTAAGACCGTATATAGGTCAAGAGTCCATTGCTAGTATGGTCAGGCAAACCCCATGTGCGAGTTGTGGCAGGAACCATTAGGGTCAGTGTCTTATTGGTGCTAGTGTGTTACCAATGTGGACAGCCAAGGCATTTCAAGAGAGATTACCCACAATTGACAGCAACGGTTCAGAGGGACCAGGGAGTTGAGTCCAAAATAATTGAGCAACCTAGAGTTTCATTAGCTGCAAGAGAGGGTGCTAGTGGTGCAAGGCAGAGAGAAGTTGTTGGAAGACCTAGGAAGGAAGGAAAGGTATATTCTATGACTCAACAAGAAGCGGAGGATGCACATGACGTTATTATTGGTACGATCTTTATTTGTAATGTGCCTGCATGTGTTCTATTAGATCCAGGTGTTACGCATTTCTTTGTTTCTAGTATATTTTTTACTAAGCTGAATAGGATGTTACAGCCTTTAGCTGAAGGGTTAGCTATATACACTTCAGTTGGAGGTGTTTTACTTGTCAAACGAAGTGTTGCGTAATTGTGAGGTTTTAGTAGAAGGTTTCAGTATGTTAGTGGATCTTCTTCCACTAGAGTTGCAAATGTTAGATGTAATTTTGGGAATGGATTTCTAATGCACTCACTATGCTTCTATGGATTGCCATTAAAAGGAAGTGATTTTCAGAAAACCAGGTTTGGCTCAAGTGGTTTTTAGAAGTGAAAGAAAAATTATCCCTTCAAGTTTGATTTTAACTTTGAAATCTAAGAAGCTGTTGAGAAAGGGTTACACAAACATTTCTTGACACGTAGTAAAAGTGCAGGAAGAGAAGTTGAAACAACAAGATGTTTCGATAGTGAATAAATTTCTTGATGTTTTTTCAACTGATCTGTTAGGCATGCCACCTGATAGAGAAGTGGAGTTCATTATTTAATTGTTACTGAGAACATCACCTATTTCACAGGCGTTGTATAGAATCACACCGAGTGAGCTTAAGGAGCTGAAAGTACAATTACAAGAAATAATGGACAAAGGATACGTCAGGCCAAGTGTATCACCTTGGGGAGCTCTAGTGTTGTTTGTAAAAGAGAATGATGGTACCTTTAGATTATGCATTGATTACAAGCAGTTAAACAAGGTTACGGTACGTAATAAGTATCCTCTACCATGCATCGATGACTGTTTGACCAGTTAAGGAGAGCAGCTGTGTTCTCTAAGATTGATTTGAGGTTAGGATACCATCACTTAAAGGTCAAGAAATCAGATATTCTTAAGAAAGCATTCAGAACGAGGTATGGACACTATGAGCTTTTAGTGATGTCATTCGGTTTAACAAATACACCAGCAGTTTTTATGGACCTCATGAATAGAATTTTTTATAAGTATTTAGATAAGTTTGTGATAGTGTTCATTGATGATATATTAGTTTACTCAATTAAGAGAAAAGCCCACGAGGAATATCTGAGGATTGTTCTACAAACACTGCGTGATAGACAGTTGTATGCCAAATTCATCAAATGTGAGTTCTGGCTTTAGGGCATGTAGTTTCAGCGGATGGAGTTAGTATTGATCCACAAAAAGTGGAAGCTATTGTCAAGTGGGAGAGACAAGCTAGTGCGACAGAAGTACATAGTTTCCTAGGCCTGGCACGATATTACAGACGTTTCGTTGAGGATTTCTTTCGATTAACATTACCCTTAATAGCTTTGACAAGGAAGAATGCTAAGTTTGAATGGTCGGATAAATGCGAATAAAGTTTTCAGGAGCTGAAGAAAAGATTGGTCACAACACCTATCCTCACACTTTCTGTAACAGGAAAGAAGTATGTGATTTATTGTGATGCCTCGATGCGAGAATTAGGTTGTGTGCTTATGCAGGAAGGTAAAGTAATAGTTTATGCTTCAAGGCAGTTAAAGAAGCATGAGTGTAATTACTCTACTCATGATCTTGAATTAGCAACATTAGTTTTAGCATTGAAAATCTGGAGACATTATTTGTTTGATGAGAAATGCCATATTTTTACAGATCATAAGAGTTTGAAGTATATCTTTGATCAAAAAGAGTTGAATCTTAGACAAAGGTGATGGCTAGAACTGATTAAAGACTATGATTGTACAATAGAATACCATTCGAGTAAAGCTAATGTAGTAGCAAATGCATTAGGTAGGAAGTCAAGACTTCCGAAGAGTGCCTTATATGGTATCCAAGCATGCTTGCTAAGTGAGTTAAGAGGCTGCAAGGCAGTTGTGACTACAGAGAGTTCAAGGAGTCTTTTAACTAAATTTGAAGTTCGGTCTTCTCTAGTAATAGAGATTATAAGACGATAGCAAGAGGATATTAACGTGTAGAAGATGCTTAGAAAGTAAAAGCAAGGTCGAGATGCTGAATTTGAGTTGAGAATAAACAAAGTCATAGTTAAGCGAGGAAGATTGTGTTCTGAGTATTAGTGAGCTAAGGATGTTGTACTAGAGGAAGCTCACAGTTCCACTTACGCTATGCATCCTAGAAGCACCAAGATGTACAAAACTCTAAAGAAGACTTACTGGTGGCCTTGTATAAAGCGAGAGATAGTCGAATATATTGATAAATGTTTGATTTGACAACAGGTTAAACCATTGAGACAGAGGCTAGAGGACTCTTTAACCTTTTGCTAGTGCCAGAGTGGAAGTGGGAGCACATTACTATGAATTTTCTATTTGGGTTACCTCGTACTTCTAGTGGACATGATGGTATATAGGTAATAGTAGACAGACTCACCAATACAGCATGGTTTATACCGATTAAAGCAACGTCTACACTAGATCAGCTAACTAAGCTATTTGTCGATAGAATTGTGAGTCAATATGGAGTGCTAGTGTTCATAATTTTAGACAAGGATCTTAGGTTTACTTCTTAGTTTTCGCCCAGTTTGCAGAAAGCATTAGGAACAAAGTTGAAGTTTAGTACAACTTTTCATGCCCAGACAGATGGTCAATCAAAAAGGACCATACAGACCTTAGAGGATTTGTTGAGAGCATGTGTTCTTTAGTTTAAAGGAAGTTGGGATACCCACTTATAACTTATGGAGTTTTCTTACAATAACTGTTACCAGTCCATTATCAGCATGGCATCATTTGAGGCTTTGTACGGCAAACCATGCAGAATTCATGTGTGCTGGAATGAAGTGGGAGAGTGAAAACTAGTTGGTCCTGAGTTAGTACAGATCATGACATACAATATTAAAATGATTAGAAAAAAACCTGAAAATAGCTCAAGATCAACAAAAGAGCTATGCAGATAAGCAACGAAGAGACTTGGAATTCTAGGTTAGAGATCAAGTTTTCTTGAAGTTATCTCTGTGGAAAGGTGTCTTAATTTTGGTAGGAAAGGAAAGTTGAGTCCTAGATATATTGGTCTATACAAAATAATTGAACAAGTTGGGAAAACAGCCTATAGACTTAAGTTGCCAGTAGAACTTACTCGAATACATGATGTTTTTCATGTATCCATGTTGAGGAAATATATTCCAGATTTGTCACATGTGCTACAAGTGCAACCCATGGAGCTAAAAGGAGACTTGAGTTATGAGGAGGAAGAAGTTTATATCCTCGACAGAAAAGAGCAAGTTTTGAGAAACAAGACGAGTACAGTCGTGAAAGTTCTTTGGAGACGTCACGAAATACAGGAGGCAACCTGGGAGTCAAAAGATTAGATGCGGAGGAGTTACTCGACAGTCTTTACCTAAGGACTTCCAAATTTCGAGGACAAAATTTTCTAAAGGGAAGGTAAATTGTAAACCCAAGATTCTCTTTGTATTTTTTGCTATTTTCATATAATGTAGGAAGTTGAACTTAAGTTGTTGAAGAAAAACAGCAATGCATTGTGTTAATTATTTTGAAATTAAAAAAAGAAAAAAAAGGAGAAGAAAGAAAAAAGGAAATGAAAATAACATTATATATATATATATACACACATTTGTTTTTTAAAAAGAGAATAAATTAAAGAAAGAAGGGAAGAGGGAAAATATCATTTGGTATTTTTTTTCTCTTTCACCTTCTCCACCGCCAAAGCTCTCTTCCTCCATTTCTCATCACTTTTGATTCTTCAACTTCAGCTCTATATTGAGAGAAAATTTTTTAAAGATTGGAAGCATATATTTCTGCTATTTAAAGGTTGAAGAGGGTAAGAAACATCAAGCTCAATTAAAAGACATCCTCCGGTTTTTAAGTGGGTTTGCACTACTCAAGAGGAATTAAAAGGTGAAATTTGTCTTTTTGGAAAGTTCATTCAATTTCTAACAAGTTTTGTGGTGGAAGCATGAGCAAATTCTGATTTTAGGTTAGTATTTTTCGAAGAGGCATTCAAATCATAAATTTTGGGTGCAAATTCGTAAACGCTCTGGTTTTTCAAGTTTTCCAAATCGTACAGAGGGAGTTAGAAGCTCTATTGGGTATGGTTGAGAAGCTTATGAAATTTTCTACAACTTATTTTGGAAATCGTGAGCTAAATATGATTGGAAGTAAGCTTAATTTCAGGAGCAAGTTAGGGGATAGCAAAAGACTCAATTTTTGAACTCTCTCTGTTTCGGACCATTTTTGTAGCAATCTATTGAGAATCTTGTTTTCTTTCCCTGAACTAAGTTGTAGAAAAGTGAAAATCAAATATTTTGATATATAGTACATTAATTTTGGTGAACCATTGAGGAAGTTATGAATGTTTGAAGTTAAGTTGTTAAATCTAGAAAAATCTGGAGAAATAGGGCAGATACTCTTTTATCTCTGAGTTTGGAATTTTTAAATGTCATGTTTTGTGCGTCATCTTAAGTTAGTATAAAGATACAAGACTATATAAGATTTTGACGCTTGGTTTTGGTTTGTTTGACAGACCAAGAGGAAATAAGTCGAGTCTACACTCTAGGGAACTAGCTAAGGCTGTGACTGACAGAACAGAATTCAAAACAAATTTCTAAACAATTATCTATAATTATTATAAATAGTACATGATTTCTATGAACAGTTTTAAGCATAAGTTCAAGCTTAATTTTATGATAAAATTTATATATGAGCACGTTATTATCGACTTTCTGAAGAATAGTTGAAACCATATCATTAGTTGAAATCATATCATTTTAAGCGAGTATTGTTTTAGATTTTCAGCTTTCCACGAACAATCTAAGTAAGCTTGAGCTTTACGAAAGATAAAGATAGCTAACATGTTTTAATGTTTTCATATGATTTTCTGATGTTTCTGTTAACTACATGATTGAGATATTGAGTCTGAGGCTATATGGTACCGGGTGCACACAGGTTAGATTCCATTGTTGACTTTGAGTGTACTCTGTAACAACAATGTTGTCATGAGTGCTGAGTGGGCCACACTACAACAAAGAAGAAGGGAGTGTTGGGTGGATCTCACTATATCGTAGAGCTTGTAAGTGTTGGTTATACTGGGAGTGCCCTACACAACCTAGATTTGTCATGTTAGTTAAAATATTTTGATATACTTAATATGCTTTCCTAGATTTCAGTGACGTACATGCTGCGTATTTGGGAAAGCTATTTTTATTATTATACGTTTATATTTACAGCTTGATTAAAAACATTTATGTATAAAGTTTTCACATCCTCTTATCTTTAAATTTATAGTTTTAAACTGAGTCACTCACTGAGCTTTATAGCTTATCCTTCCAAAATGTTTTTCCCACTTTCCAGGTAGAGATCGATGTCCCGGTGCCTGAAAGACTGCCTTAGCCTGCTGAAGCTCTAATATCAATTGTCAATATGTGGTTAAAGTTGTACACAGAGTTTGTTTTGTTATGTTTTATATATCTTTGTACGATATAAATACTCTACAATTTGTGTAAGCTCTAAGGATTGCAGTTGTATAAACCTTTGTTGGTTATGTTTTTTGTTAGGGTGTTTCCATTAGGTTTACTTGCCAAATCAGTTAATTCAGGGCTGTACTTCATGTATGTACATGATTAGTCTAGGTTCCGCTGTATTGTGTTACATGTATAATAGTTTATATACTATATTAGCAAGTTTAGCAGGTTCAAGAGTTCAGTAGAGTTTATAGGTATCGTTAGAGGAAGGTGATGTCGGTTGGGTTCACACCACTTTTGGACTAAGCTAGCAGGTAGTCCGGGTGGGGGTGTAACAGAAAGCTTGAGGTTTGAGTGAAGAAGATCTCATTTTCCACTTTCCCTAACTTATAATGTCATTTCTATTCTCTGCATTCTTTGTATTTCTTTGTAATGTATTTGTTCATATTGTACAGTGTCCGAAGGCCTATATTCTTTAATACATTGCATATTTATACTAGTTTAAATCCTTCATCTCTTTACTGTTCATCTGTCCTTGTGTTATTAGTAGCTTAAGATTTATGATAGATTCTTGATAAGAAGATTAGCTTATATTTCTTATCGCATTAGCTGAGCTATTTTCATCACTTGGCTAATGTATATCGCTAACTAATCGAGAGGGAAAGTAGCAAGGATATGACTAACATGTGCAAGGAGGAGGTTAAAGACAAACCCACCTTGGCGAGATAACTTCCATCATTTGTGTCTCGAAAGGAGAACAAGTGTGGGTATTAGGCACCGAAAGGTTGTCAACGTTAAATGTAAAACTCTATAAGTCTTGTAAGTGAAGCATTCTAGACATAACTTGCTTAACGTAGCTTGGTCATTTGGATCTCGAGAGGTGAGGAAGTGTGGCATGTAAAGACATTGAGAGGTGCTCGCCTTAATCACAAGCACGTTAACTAAGTTATATCGCATCAAGAATCTTTGATTACTTAATCGTCTGGTAATGCTTAGACTTTCCTTCACCCCGTTCTTTTATAGTTTAAACTTACACTCATTTACATTGTATAGTTTATTCTTTCATACAGCCTAAATGCCTAGTGAACCCTAGAACTAAGCTTTGATATCAATTCCCTAAGTTTGATTGTGGATCACCCAGATAAACCTGTTATTTCACTTACACTTAGGCAAGCAATAGGAAAACTTGTACACGACGAAGTATGTGATGAATAGAGACATTGGGAGCATTTTGCATGCAATGATCATGTCTGAATGCATAACGAAGAGATTCATAAGAAGCATTTTACATGCAATGATCTTGAACCAATGACACATTATGAAGAATGAAACATACACATATAATACACCAACATAAGTAACAACACTATTTACAAATCGCATCATCAATGTTGCTTAGAATTAAGATAATGCATGCATGACGCAACACTTTACCTCACTAAGTACGTGGATTTAACCAACTATATCAAGTTGTAAGCACGATTGAGTGGAATTGACTCCCAGTAAGCATTGACTTTAAAGTAAACCCAAGCAATGCTTAATTGGGCAAAGTGTCAATTCATGGTAACTGAGAGAATTGTGCTTGGGCACAAGATCTCCCACGCGGGATTAAAATGGATCTTGTGAAGATTGATGTGGTTAGTAAATTGCCACTGCCTTCTGATTTAAAACCATTACGAAGCTTTTTGAGACATGTTGGGTTCTATCGCAGATTCATCAAAGGATTTTTCCAAATCGCCAAACCACTGAGAAACGTATTGAGCGTAAATCAACCTACATCTTTGATGAGAAGTGCCACCAGGCATTCCAAACATTAAAAGACATGTTGACCCCAACGTCTATCCTCATCACTCCTGATTGGTTGCAACCATTTGAATTGATGTGCGACACAAGTGATGTGACGGTAGGAGCTATATTAGGTCAAAAGAAGGATAAAGTGATCCACCCGATATACTACGCGGGATACAAATGATAAAGATAGTTACATGATAGCTTTCTAAGTTTCTTTACTTGTAAGAATCACATTGCCTCTTTATTTAAAATGGACAACGTTTCAGTGATTGAATACAACACTTGTTCTTCTTTCAGAACACAAATGATGGAGGCTAAATGCTAGAACTAGGCTTGTCGCCAAGTCCCTTTCCATGCATGTTTAGCGTGTTCTTCGCTACTTATTCTCTCAAGTTGTTAGTGAACAACATCTAATTCCTTCTCTCGAAGAGAATCAAGCAATAGGATGTAGTTCATGCTAAACATGATGAACCTTATAAGTGAAGTTCCCTCATCAAGCACTTATAACATATTCAACTACTTATAACACCTCAACAAGATGAATAGTAAAGAAGTGATAGAATGATAGTGGAAGACATGTATCTTATTGGTTCATGTAGGCCTCTCAGCCATAACAATATAAAAGTAAAACAATACATTGAAATATACAAAAGTGAAAAGTAAAGAAGGAGCCGAGTTGCATAATGCATCAATGTATTCCTGGGATGTTTTACCGGTTAGGGGAATGGTATATGAGTTTTCACTCTCTAATCTCTCTCTAAGCTCTCACTTAGAAGTTGATTGGAGAAAGGGTGAAGATGGAAAGAATTTCTATAGAAGGGGAAGGGTTATTCCCTTCTGCTAGCTTTCGGAGAGACAGACCTACTAGAGCCTCTCCCTGTACATGGTAAAGTTGGAGGTATTTATAGGCTTATTTGGGCGAGAAGCTTCTATTCTTTATCCTTTACGCTTGTCAGCACCGAATGTAGTGTTGTTCTATCACATCAACTCCAACTACCATTCTTGTCTTCTAGCGAACCTCATTGCGTGATAAGGTGGCATCTCGCCTAGTAATATTAATCGCCAGGCACTTCTTATCGCTTAAGTTCTTGCATGTGCTCTTCTTTCGATTCACTATATTTTTTTCTTCATTATCCTGTGATGAAAACACTAAAAGGCACAGTTAATCAGACATTGAGACTTATGTAAGTTGTATTCTTTTATCTTTATAAATTTGCAGTAAAAGGTACACGTTTTAGTCCTTTATCCTACGTTCTGACTCCATTGTTCTACCTAAAAATCTATAATAACTTGTATTTCTACAAGTTATCACACTCCTAAATTTAAAATAATGTTTGTCCTCAAGACTTATCTAGCTCTATTCGCCAATCAGCTCCTGTGATGAAAACACTATAGTCATTGCTCCGTATATCAGACTTACCTTCCTCCTCCCATCTACTAAACTTCTCATAGTGCGACCTAGCTCTATTCGCCAATCAGCTCCACTCCCATCGCGTACTCCCTACTATGAAAATATTTCTAGGTTCAAAACGTGGCAAGCTTAAGTCTCAAAATACCATTGTTCATTCCAAGAAAAATCTTATTTATACTTTTTGCATAGAAAATTTTATTTATACTTTATTTAGGTTTGGCATTGGGTGGGAAATCATAGGCATTCTATGAATCTGTTCCTCTTCTCAAATATAACTTTTCTTTTCTCTTTTTAACTTTTACTCCCATATTTTTGAAGCTGTAATCCTTTATTTTTGGGTGAGAGGTGGCAAAATTGGAGTTTTATTTCAATTGAATTTGAATAAAAGAATTTTAATTTTTCTTTATTTTTGACATTTTTCTAACTCTTGTTAAAACACCTCATTTAAACTGTCATGTAAGGGTTTTCAAAAATTTCGAAAGCTTTAGCTTGGACATTGCACACCTCCAATTTAGAATTCAACAAGGTCTTCATTGCTCAAAAGTGAATGATAAGATTTACTAAGAAAAATCTTACAAAAGAGGTTTGAGGTAAAGCTTGCTCGCCTAGTGAACTTTCTAGATATATTTCATAACTAGTTTTCTTAACAAGTTGGCCACCTAAGTGACAAATAAAAAATAGCTTACATAACTATATCATTGAATTTGTCCTTGCAAGGCGAAGAAAAATTAAAGCACTTAAACACAGAAAGCTAAAACTTGCGACAAGTAAAACATAGAATGAATGACCAAACTTGTACTTAAATTGCAAAGGATATAATTTACAAGAGAAAAAAATTACATAAGGACAAAAATAAATTTACAAAACAAGAAATAGATAACACCCCTAAATTTATTCTTGACGCGGTTCAGAAGGTTCTACTGTGACACTTGGTTCAATTCAAATTCAGATAGGGATTCATAGAGTTCAGGTGGATAGACGACGCAGGCACGAGGCTAACAATGGCCGCGTGGGTATAATTCAATAGGCCTTACATTTTCTATCAGTCCACAATGATGCTTGCTTGATCAATGTTTTCAACGCTTGAATCTGAGTTTGGATTGCTTCATTCTATGTTTTGAGCATTGCAATGTACTATTCTAGTTTGTCAATCTGAGCTTGGCAATGAAGATCCCTATTTTCGATCTTAAGTTTTAAGTCCTGAAGTTATTTCTGATTTGTCAATTGACGTTCTTGCAAGTTAGCATGACATTGGAACATATCTTCAAATTCATCCCGGATTGATTTACCAAAGGTGTTTTCAATGAAATTAAAGTACTCATCTTCATCATCACTTTCCGTCGTTGCATCTTTTCCAAGGCTTCTTTGTTAGGTGACCCAACTGGAACTAGGGGAACATTTTCTAGATCCTTAATCACATCTTCAAATGGGACAAGAGAATCGCAAAATGAATC
This sequence comes from Cucumis melo, assembly GCF_025177605.1. Classification (NCBI taxonomy): domain Eukaryota; kingdom Viridiplantae; phylum Streptophyta; class Magnoliopsida; order Cucurbitales; family Cucurbitaceae; genus Cucumis; species Cucumis melo. The sequence goes on from NC_066865.1 coordinate 12,733,151, forward strand.
TTTGAAGTGGCCTTGGAGTGGCTCAACATCCCTTTGGTCAGATAGGGGGGTCATTCAGGTTAGGCATTGAAAGGGTTGGGTCAGGCAAACCGACGACAAGAGTTAGAGGTTTTTCCTCTTGCTACGAGATAGTAGTAGTGGTGGTGGTTTGGATTTGGCAGGGAAGGTTTGGTGTTTTAGATTTTTTAGGAGTTAGAGTTTGGATTTTTTAGGAAGACATTGGTATTTTAGGTTGTTTGGTGATGGAATTTTTTGGGGATTTATCAAGCGAAGATAGTATGATAACATTTGTGGTCTAAGGGGCAGGCGGGTTGATCTCTGTAAGGGGAGAGTCCTTATACTCCTTGGCCTTAGGTCTTTTCTCTCGCTTATTTAACCCAGAAGCCTCACCCTCGCCTTTCCTCTTGTAGATAAGATGTAACGACCCAACTTTTTATACTAAGCTGAGGTCATTACTAAAAAGAAACAATGACAATAGACACTTTCTTGAAAAGAGGGAAGACTAAATTTTCCATTAAAACAAAATACTAAAACACTGATACATAGACGCGGAAGCAAAACTGAGTCCCCATATGGCATGTCACGGATTCTTCTCTGTTGCTCGCCAGCTTTCCTCTACATTCACCTTTGCCTGAAATATTAAACATAGAAAGTGTGAGTATAAACATATACTTAGTAAGGGACCCACTACTAGTCCCGCTAGGTGTCTGTTAACTTCCCATTAGAGTTCTGTAAAAAAGTAGCCATGAACTAGCACGTTCCCAAACACGTGCAATCTATGATCCCGTAGGAACATATCTGGTCTTCGATGAACCCAAAGGAACACCTAGGACAATATGATCTTTAGTGTATCCGAAGGAAACACTAAGATAATCGGGCTGTGAGTGACCCCATCGAATCACTCCTAATCATGTCAATGTCAATGTCAATGTCATAATGGATTGGTGATCCCGTCGGACTACACAGTCATAAAAGATGGTGATCCCGAGGGACACCCATGTGGGTATGACTCTAATAGATGAAGCTAACAGTGCACCTTATCCATAGCATGTAACGTGCCATAACATTATCATAAACATGGTATAACATAACAATCATAGCATACTTATCCAAAGAAATCATAAACATAACGCAGTCGTCCTCATCAACATACTACTAGTCATAACATAACATCAGTCATCATCATCAAATCATCAATATAATGACAGTCATTATCAATAGGATCAAGTTATGCATTTTAGCTAACATCAATGCATAATCATAATTACATGCGGTCTCATAAATTCAGTTTGAAGGTCTAGTAGGAGAATCTCTTACCTGGAGATTTTAGCCAAACAAAGTACTCCTTAGTTGACAGTAAAAATTCTCCAATTAACTTGATCCTAATCATAAAAGGAAAACTCAGTATCTTAATTAATGAAATCAGCAATTGGCTAACATCCAAAAACTTTTCCAAATTAATTAATTTTTTTAAAAAATGGGGTTGAAACCAATTCAACCTTGATTGGGAAAAATCCAAGATTTAAATCTTAAAAAATTAGCCAATTGAACCTTTAAAGAAACCCCAAATAGATCCAAAATTAAATTAACAAAATATTAATTTAATTACCTTAGCTTACCCAAGTTACTCAAATGGAGGATGAAAAATCCTCTTATCCTTGATGAGAAAATTCATCACTTTAAATCTGCGACAGCAGAGGGTTATCTTAGAGAAGAAGATGAAGAACCTTTTTCTTTTTCCTTTTCTTTCTAACTTAAACATTTCAATGCTATTTATAGACCCAAATAATAACAATAATATTTATTATTTTTTTTATTTCCTTTTCCTTTTATGATATATATATAATACCAAAAAAATATACATATATCTTTATTCTCATTATCTTTCCTCAATAAATGAGCACAAAATCTTAGGCATTTATAACCATTGATAATACTTCTTTATTATTATTATTTTTCTCTCACCAAAATCTATAATAAATATATATATTTATTTAAACTGTTATTCTCTTTTCTAGATAAATATATATCTTTTATCGTCTAATCAAATCAACTATCTCTCTCCTCATGGATTATCTTCTTTTCCAAACAAACATAATTATATTCCATCATATAGTTAACTTCACTTTTCCAAATTATTAATATATATATATATATATATATATATATATATATATATATATATATATATATATATATATATATATATATATACTCAATTAAATCCAATTCCACCAAAACCAACTTTTCCCTCCAAAATCTCAAATTAACTTAAATCCTCAATTCTTTTAATCAATCAAATCTTTTCCAATAAATCACTTATAACTTCCAACATGAATTATCTTAACACCATAACAACTCCACTCCAGAATCAATATTTATCTTTTTGCAGAATAATTAATTATCTTCTCCAATAATTAATTATTATTTATCTTTATCTTAAAATAATTAATTATCTTCCACAATAATTAATTATTATTTATCTTTCTCCAAAATAATTAATTATTATTTGTCATTCTTCAAAATAATTAGTTATCTTCCATAATAATTAATTATTATTTATCTTTTTCCAAAATACAATTATCTTTTTCCTTAAATAATTATATTTCAACTAATATAACTATCTTTTCCTTTAATATAACAATTAGATATATATTTCCGCATATACATATAATTATTAAATCTCCAACAAACTTTCCACCCCCACATATTAATTAAATAACATCCATAATTATTTAATTTAATTCAACTTCAACAACACTAAAAATCTACAATTTTACTTAATCCTCATAACAATTAAATAATTCTCAACAAACACCACATGCCAAAACCTCTAATTAATTAAATATTCATCCAACAAATATTTAATTAATTTCAATTCCCACCAAAATCAAATAATTCTCATTAAATGAATTCAAAATAATGCCCAATAAATTAAATCTAATTAAATAAAGTTAAGATGATTAACTCCAAAATTATCTTAATTTTAGGTTGTTACATAAGAGGACTTTGTTTTTCCATTTCCCCTTCTTTTTCATCTTCATTTTCAACCTTCATCCCTTTATCCTTAGGAAATGCCCCCATATTCTAGTCCTGAGGTGTTTGTCTTTTGCTTTATTTTGTGGAGGTTGATCATGTGGCTTAAAGTTGTGATTGTACATATTCCATTTTTCACCACCGTTTTGGGGTAGCTTTTCAACTCGAGAACAACTTGTAAACACAGGTCTTCTATCAAATTGGAAAGGTTCTTGTGTCGCGTTGATGCCTTATCACGTGTGGATGTGTTTGCAAATAATTTCACCAACGTTAAGGGAGATCTCTTGCATTACACAATAGAGGAACATCGCCTTGTCCAAAGAGATTTTGCTATCATATCGCATTGGCATCAACTTCTTCTTCATAAAGAATAGCCAAATTTTGGCCTTCATGTTCAAATTATGCGGAAAGAGCTAATATTTCCTAGTTGGTGGGATGCGGCCTAAGTTGCCTATGGCCATGCGATTGTTTTCAATGCGTCCTTCATGTCCTCCCGTGTTGGGTTCTTAAGAATGACTTGCCCAATCACATTTTCATCAAATCTGTAGACGCGTTAATTTACTTTTGCCCATAGTAAACCTTCTTTTGTTTCATCATTGTGTAGTCTTCTTCATCATTAATAAAACCCTTGTAAAACTGGTTGACTACATCTGCTCTAATCTTGAGTACCCTCTCAAAGAACTTTTGCCACTTGAGCGCGCGAATGGGGGACCCCAGAATTGTTGGCAACTGCCTTTGAAAGGGAACAACCCATTTTCGATTGTGAAGTGCTTACTTACATATTCAACGGAGAAGGGCTCATTCTCATTACCTTGTTCAAGGTCCTCATCTTCTAGAGTAGTGTCTGTCCTAGGACCTTTCTTTTTCTTTTCCTTCTCTTCTCGCCTTTTGGAGAGTTGTTCCTTCAACATGCTCTTTTTCATATTCTTTATCTTTTTCTTCTTTAAAGGTTTCACCACTTCATCTTCAAAATGACTTAGATTCTCTAATTTCTTCTCCGTAAACTCCTCGCTAGGTGTTTTCTCCATGGAGAGGGATACTTTATCCATTTTGTTGAGGAATTCTTCTCACTTCCTCAACTTTACTTCCTTCTTTTCATGCGCGAGGGCCTTAACGATGTGCGCCTTGACTGATCTGATTTCAAAAAGGCCAGATGCTACCTTCTCCTTTTTCTCTTCGACCTTCCTCGCAAGCCTCTCGAAATCCGTTGCAGTGACAGAACTAGAGGATCCTTCACAGTCTCTTTCACCTTGTTTTTCTATTTCCTCCCTCCTTCGTTGTTTTTTCTCTTTATCGCATTTTGCACGATGCTCACGCTCTTCTTCTTCTTCTTTCTCTTTCCGTTCCTTTTCTCTTTTTTTTCTCCTCTTCTCGTTCTTCCCTTGCCTTCTTCCATTCTTCAATTAGCTTTCACACTGCGGCCACACCTTCGTCATCCGCACTTATAGATACTTCTTTCATGCACAGTGGCCTCTTCAAAATACTATCCTACCCTTCGCTCTCTAATTCTTGGGCCGAAGCCCGGTTCAGATCACTCATACTCCCAAAAATTCCCTCAAAAGCTTCAATTATGGGGTTGTGATTGGTTTGAGCTCGTTATGATATAAGCCATAAGAACGTACTCGGTTAGTTCTTTCTTGTGATTGGGTGGGCTATGAGGTCAAATCCCTCGTGAAGGTGTTGGTTTTCTTATCAGCCATTTGGAATGAGAAGAAAAACTAAGAATAACATGAAAGAGAGAAAGAAAATGTACTTAGAAGTTCGCTTGAAAGGTTGCTCAGAAACAATGAGGAGCTTGAGTTCTTTGGAATCGACAAGTGACAAGAAGTGTAGATAAGGGTTTTAGACGAGCTTAAAAAAAGGGTCTAACCACGGTTAAAAGAAAGGTTACCATGTTTAGGTTATTGTCATTGCAATTTAAATGCGATGGGACATCTGACACCGTCGTTTAGACTTTCGAGGCGGCTCATCACTTCCTTCTCTTTAAAATTTGAAATGAACATTCCGAATTCCGTGAAACCTTAAAAAGCCCATGGGCTTTTCTTTACCAGACAAGCTTCGAGAGACAAACTTAACACTAGATGCGTTATGACACCATTCCTAGCTCGCCCGATTGTCTTATCTTGTAAACCCTATTTTTTCTTTACGTAACTTGCATGCGATGAAGCTAAAAAACCTCCCCCAAACTTGGTCAAAATTTTCTAAACTAAAAAACAATAAATAAATAAATAAATAAAAGCAGTAAAACACATAATTAAAAGAAAACTATAAAAAGAAAGCAATAATTACAAAAACGATGCATTTTGTGCTAAGGTTAAAAAAAGTGATACATTACAAATAAAGGGATGAGAGCCCTTGCACAACGGAAGAATTACAGAACCATTACCCAATTTTAATTGGAACCTAAAAATACCAATACATTTGCATATAACAGAAACAAAACTCCTAGAGGTTAAGCGTGCTTTCATATTAAAAGAAATTACAAAGAGGAGGAAGAACGCTTACACACGTTGATGACTCGGGATCTACAAAACTCCAAATTTGGGCACCACCACTTGGAAACCTTCCTATTCTCTGTGAATGGATTTTTGGTTTATGGGAACCAAAAATTGGAAGGGAATTTTGTTTTGAGAGAGTTTTTGAGAGAATACGGTACATAGAGTTTTCCCATAACGCTTCTATTCTCACGTGCCAATATCTCCCTCTTCTTCATGGAAGTTAGAGAGTAAAATGGGGAACTTGAAAAAACCACCCACGTTCCTTATTAATTTAACCAATTAAATTAATATTAAAATTAAAATAATTAATTAAATCATATGTAATTAATATTTTATTTAAATCAGATTTAAATGAACAACTCTCACATAACCTATAATTTTAATTTTATTAATTTAATTAAATAAAATTTAGTTAAATAAAATTAAACTAAACTATTAATTAATTGGGGTATTTTCAAAAATATAAAAAAGCGGAAAAATATTTACAATCTATAGAACAATTCCGAAAATGGAAAAAGCTCAGAGGCCCACCGTGTAAAATACCAAAAATGCCCCGTCAACCACGCTGTCAACAACGCGCGCATAATATTTTTGTGATCGTTTAGATTTGTTTATTGTTTGGTACACGATTGTTTAGATATGACTACAATTTATCTTTTCAATTCTATCGCTTAATTTGGTTATCGTTTAGATTTAGGGACCCAAATCTAAATGATTTTTTTAAAAAAATTTTGATACACAATTTTTCTAATTCTTTTGGTACACGATCTTTTATATTTCTCTAAACGATGATTTATCTTTTTACACGATCATTTACTTTTCTTATACGATCGTTTAATTTGGTTACGTTTAAATTTGGTTACACGATCGTTTAGATTTGGGACCAAAATCTTTTTTTCAAAATTTGGTACACGATTTTTTTTAATTCTTTTGGTACACAATCGTTTAGATTTCTCTAAACGATGATTTATGTTTTTTACACGATCGTTTATTTTTTTTACACGATCGTTTACATTTGGCTACTCCAATCGAAATGATTTTTTTCAAGATTCTTTATACACAATCTTTTATTTTTTTACACGATCGTTTACTTTTTTTTAAACAATCGTTTACTTTTTTTAAACGATCGTTTACATTTGGATACTCCAAACTAAATGGTTTTTTTCAAAATTCTTTATACACAATCTTTTATTATTTTTTTACACGATCGTTTACATTTGCCTACTCCAATCTAAATGATTTTTTTCAAGATTCTTTATATAGATCTTTTATATTTTGCTATTTTTTTTGTACACGGTCATTTAGATTTGATTAACCAAATGTAAATGATGTAAAAAAAAAAGAAAAAGAAGAAAGATGATGGAAAGAAATCGTAGCGAAAAAAAAGAGAAAAATAAGGAAGACAGATTAAACGATGTAAATAAAGAATTGAAAAATAAGAAAGATGATGGAAAGAAATCGCAAAAAAGAAAAAGTAGAGGAAAGGAGAAAGACGATGAAAGAAATTGCAGGAGGAAGATGAAAGAAATCGCAGGAGGAAGATGAAAGAAATCGCAGGAGAAAGACGATTTCATCGCAAGAAGAAAGAGAAGAAAGATGGAATGACAAACCTCGAATATTTAAAAAAATAGCTAACTTTATGGATTTTGTTACAGGGGCCATAAATAGTTTGGTATTTTGTTACATTTACGAAAGTTTCCCTAATTAATTCTCTAATTAATTAATTGCTAAATTAAATATCATAAATTTAATTTAATCCAAATTTGAATCATATTCAAATATAAATTTCTCTCATAACCTATAATTTTAATGTGTATCATATACATATTAAATTTTAATATGAATCTAATTCACATTAAATTAATATGTGAACTTATTTAAATATTTTATCTCTCATAAATTAATTTTGAATCATATTCAAAATTAAATTTATATAATAAAGTTTAATTAAAATATAAACTCTGTATTATAATGTATCACCATACATTATATTAATTTCTGAAGCAAATTTGAACATTTCAAATTACAACCAATATAAATAAATCTCATTACCTTTTACGAGCTAAGAAGAAGATTTAATGGACCTATAGATCAGAAGCTAAAGCGATATGAGCCTAATTAGCTGAACTTATTAACCATATTAATCAATATTCGTTAATTGAGTGTCCACTCCATTAAAGACTCACAACTGAACACTTCTCAATGTATATATATTTCTGTGTCCACGGATATAAACCAATACCAGTAAGTTAGTCCTTTACAAGTGTTCATAACACCAGCTGGGTCAAATTATTGTTTTACCTCTAGGTTACTTCTAGTCCTTAAATACCAGTGCTCCTCTGATGAACAACATGTTTATGGTCCAACCACTAAACAGAAACCCCGCTCGTGCCATAGAGAGGGTAAGGCCCTTTGTTCAAGTCTCAGAAACACCATTTAAGGGAACACTTATCTACTTACCCTAAAGTTAGGAATGAGTGAATTCCATCTTGTGTGATTATGTTCCCAACTCTCCACTTGGTATTGTCCCTAAAATTATAAGCATATTGAGTTGGCATTCTGGCCACTCTCACACGTACAAATCAAAGGAGAATCCCTTGCGAGCAGGAGTTCATAATACACTCAAGATTAAGACTAAGTTACCCTAAGTCATCCTAATGAAATAGAAACCTAACTAGTTAACGGAGACATCTGGTGGTTACTATTTTGCGATCTGGTCTTATGCAAACTTATTGCAAAGGATATACTCACTTGCATGTCACTTACATAAAAGCGTTAGATCATTGCGTTTGTATCAAATACAAAATGAGTCGTATCCATAGTGTTACCAAGACAATATACCTAGCCTTAACCCTATATTATAGACCATTTAAGCTGATCTCAAACATTGATGGGTATGTCTCTACATACTATTTAAGACTCATCAAACAACTTAGGATGTTAATTTATTGGATTTGGGTTATTAAGACAAAACTAATAATATAACCAATAACACTTATTGAAATTATAATAATAATACTTTATTAATACGGTTAATGGATTAGATTTACTATCTATGAGTTTTAGGACATAAAACCCAACAACAAAAACATCCATATGTTCTAACTCTCTAAAAAAATGGATGTCTACGGCTTTGTTGCGGCAAAACCTCTTGCAGTCATCCTAGACGGGTTGTCTCTTAAAACAACTTTGATCATTTTCACGCAGCAGCATCATGTGATATGAGTCATTGATAACGCATTCAATCATCACAATAATCTCCACAAAGGAGTTTGATGTGTTTATCTCATGCTGTAGATGATTGCATGGTATGTTCTTCGCATAGTCAGTGAACACCAGGTATCTCATCGCGTCTAATGCATGGACCTTTTAAATAACGCCTTAAGGGAAATCCTCTACAGAAGATGGTAAAATGTTTTTGGCTCCAGGCGCATGTGAGACTTTCTATATCTTGCTTCAATCGCATGCACCAAGGACGTTCCTCATGTCATTGTCGAAATATGCACACAATTTCTGGGCCAATTTTATGCCACAGATGTCTTTGGTACCATTGACTTGTTCGCGCGCTCTTTGGTTGAACGCATGATTCAGCACAAATTGAGTGTTTGCCTAAAATCAAAGCAAAAAATCATATCTAATTTGATAAAAATAATTCCTCGGCAACGTTTCCAAAAACTTGGTTAGTGGCTTACATGCATAGATTTGTCATTTTAATATTTCCTTCGCAAAAATCTCTTCTAGAGTCAATGGGATATGCTTATCCGTGTGAGATGGGGCACGTGAGTATTATCTCACCTCCCATCTACTTAATAATGAGTTTGTTAATGTGTCATTGAGGTTCTATGTTTGTGACTATGGTACACAAAGAGACATGGTCATCACATGCAATGTGCTCAATATGCCTCTAGGCGAGGATCGTGCAATAAAAGGTACACATCCTTTTCACACATAATGACTTAATCTATGTTGAGTACAAGTTTCCCTCTCGCTTTTCCAAGTATAAGTAAAACGAGAGGTTTCTTGGGTAAGCCAGGATCGAACACACAGAATTTCTATCAAGCTTAGCGATGACGTTTACTTCTAACTTCAGGCGGTATACATATCTATACAGTACAATGTAAATGTATATTAATTATATTATTTACACTAGAGAGTCTGTATGAGATGGCATGGAATAATATGATTATGGAAAGTGAACTAACTTATATTAAAGAAGTATGCAGAAAGGTCTCTACATAATAGGAAGTTAAGCCATGTGGCAGTCTTTGATGCGATAGATATCACTTAGCCATCTTTTAATTAAGGTAAGCAATCTCTTGACGCTTAGACACCACATTTGTTGGCCTTTTAGGATAGAAATGGTAAAGATAGTTACGCATTAGCTATCTAGGTTTCCTTACTTGTAAGAATCACATTGCCTCTTTATTTAAGGTGGACAACCTTTCAGTGTCTGAATACAACACTTGTTCTCCTTTCGTGAAACAAATAATGAATGCCAAATGCTAGAACTAGGCTTGTCGCCAAGCCACTTTCCACGCATGTTTAGCATGTTCTTCGCTACTTGTTCTCTAGAGTAGTTAGTGGACAACACCTACCCTTATCAAGCACTTATCACATATTTAACTACTTATAACAGCTCAACAAGATGAGTAATAAAGAAGTGATAGAATGACAGTGAAAAAACATGCATTGTATTGATTAATGTAGGCCTCTGGACCATGACAATATAAAAGTCAAACAATATATTAAAATGTACATAAATGAAAAGCAGAGAAGGAGTCGAGCCGTAGAATGCACTGTTGTGCATTGATTGGCTGTTTTACAAGTTAGACAAATGGAGGTGAATTTCTCTCTCTAAGAGCTCACTCTAAAGTTGATCGAAAAAAGATTGATGATGGGAAGAACTTCTATAGAAGGGGAACGACTATTCCATTCTATCGGCTCTTGGAGTGATAGACCTTTCGGAGCCTCTCCCTTTACATGGTAGAGTTGGAGGTATTTATAGGCTTATTTGGACTAGAAACTTTTATTAGTTATCCTCTGCGCTTGTCAGCCGAATGCAGCCTTGTCTTGTCATATCAATTGTAATTACCATTATTGTCTTCTAGTGAATCTCCTTGCGTAGTGAGATGGCATCTCGACTAATGATGTTAATCACCAAACACTTTTTATCGCTTAAGTTCTTACATGCATTATTCTTGCGATTTGCTATATTTTTTCTTTTCTTCATCATCTTGTGATGAAAACACTAAAATGCATAGTTAATCCGGCGTTGAGACTTATATAAGTTGTATTCTCTTATATTTATAAATTTGTAGTAAAAGCTACCTGTTTTGATCCTTTCTGCATTTTAACTTCATTGTTTTACCTAAAAGGCTACAATAGCTTGTATTTCTACAAGTTATCAAGGGAGCCAAACAAACTGAACAATTAGAATCACTCTCTATCCAATTACATATGAAAGGATTAGTAAGAGCAATCAAGTGGCCTATCCAAGAAGAATTTAATGCCTTTCATGCACTGTTGGCTTCTGATTGGAAGGGTAGAGTTGTCATCACCAAAGAATGTAACGACCCAACTCCTTATACTGAATCGAAGTCATTACTCAATATAGAACCAGTGGTTTAAGTCATAAAATTTATTAAAAAGCATACGGTTTAAGAAATTCCATTTGTGAAAAAGTTAAACAAGATAGCCATGCAAAAAGTGTAAATGCGTTCTGATGTCCTACTCGGGCCCTATCTACATAAAAGATGGCAAGTAATGAAAAGGTTTCAAACTCAATTACGAAAATCTAAAATAAGGATAAGCGGAAGCAGTAGTCCCTATGGCCCTCCACGGTCACTTCGGGTCGCTCGCCAGCTTGCCCTTGCCCTTGCCTCGTCCTCTACCTGAAAACATAAAATGAAGAGAGTGAGTAAAAAAAAATACTCAGTAAGGGACCCACTACTGGTCCCACTAGGTGCCTGTTAGCTTCCTGTCAGAGTCCTGAAACTGGTACCCAATCTCTGGCACGTTCCCGAACACGTGCAACATGCGCTCCCGTAGGAACGTAGCTCTGGTCTTCGGTGCCCCGGGGGACACCTAGGACAGTCGGGATGCGAGGACCCCGTCGAGTCACTCGAGTCATATCTATCTCATGCTAGACTGGTGTCCCGTCGGACCACACAGTCCTCAATAGGTGGTGATCCCGTAGGACACCCATGCAGGTACGACTCTAACAGACTAAGCTAACAGGTACCCTACTTGCAGTATACATACACATGGCATCAGTATGAAACATATCACATAAATCATCTCTACACTCTCCATCTCGACATTCGCCGCATGGCCACAACAGCTCTCGCCAAACATGACGGGCTAAAGTCTAATCACATCATCAGTTATATCATGCTAACATTTATTTCAGGCATTGTACTGTTTAATTCATAACATGAGAGAAATTGGAGCATACATAGTCTCACACTTCTAAACATGAAGCCAGTAGTGGAATCTCTTACCTGGAGATTCACCCGACGAGTCCTAACCGCAAGACACGTGTGCTTTCCAAGCAACGGGATCCTAAATATTTAATAACGCCAAAGTCCGTAATTAGGTCACCAACGATTAACGGTTAAGACTACGTTGAAATAACTTACCCCAGAAAAGGTTGCAGTGGATGAGTCCCTACTGAAGAGAGTCTCTCGCCGCACCGGTCACTCGGTCCAAGACGCCCTTAGGAAAAATAACTTAACTTAGTCCTAAAATAATTTAATTTACGTCCGGACCAGGGAGTCTTACTGGGAAAATGCCACAATAATTAATTAAGTTACCAAAATGTAGGTGGATGGAGCCAAATTGGTCTTGGCGGCTCGGCTGGAAGAGGACAGGGACCGGCTCGGCTTGGCGCAGGCGCGGCTCGGCTTTGACACAGGGGTTCACGCGTGCGGCTCGGCTTGCAACAGGGGGAGACGCGGCTCGGCTACGCAGAAGCGCGCGGCGCGGCTTCACACGCGAACGCGGCTCGCACGCGGACGCGGCTCGCACGCGGAATCGGCTTCGGGTTAGGGCGCGCGGATGCGGAGCGGCTCCGGGTTCGGGTTCGACGGCTGGCGGCGCGCGAGGCTTAGCTGCTGGATTCCCGTCGGCGCGGCGGCTGGCTGACGAACGATCCGGCTGCGCTGCGTCGGATCTCAGCGGTGCGGCGTGGCTGAGCTATCCTCCTCCGATCGAAGCGGCGCGGCGAGTTCCGGCTTCGGCTTTCAGAAGCGGCGCGGTACTACGGCTGGCTGAGGGAGACGGCTTCGGCTTTTCCGCTTCCCGGCAGACGAGCGGCACGGCTGCGGCTTCGACTCCCGACTGAGACGTCGCGGCTCGGGGCTTCGATTCGGCGAGGGCGTCGGCTTACGGCTGCGTGGCTTCGGTTTGCTCGGCGTGCGGCGGCTTGGCGTGAACCGACCCTCGACGGCTGGGAGACTGGCGCGGCGGCCTGAGGCGGACGACAGGCGGCGGCGGCGGCGTGGTTGGGAGTTAGGGTTTCCTCTCCTTCTCTTTTCTTCTCTCTTTTTTTTTTTTGAATTAAATTAGCACGGGTTCCAAGGCTCTTTAAATAAGAGAGAAACTAATTTCCTTTCTATTATTTTATTATTTATTTCCAAAAGTATCTCTCTTCTCTCTCTCTTCAATGAAACACCCTTGACCCTTTCCAAGCTTATAAATTAGTTGCTACTAATTAATTGATTAAATCCTCCTTTAATAAATAAAAAAAAAAAATAGAATAAATTCCAACCTTAGTTTAATAAGGGTTTCCCCCTATTAATTCCAGCAAGACAAAAGAAATAAAAAAAAAATAAAATAAAAGAAAAACGAAAAGAAAAGCTGGGCGTTACAATCTTCCCTCCTAAAAAACTTTCGTCCTCGAAAGTTCTAATCCTCGAACAGCTCGGGGTACTGGGCCCTCATGTCCTCTTCTTTCTCCCATGTGGCCTCTTCCACTCCATGGTTCTGCCAAAGGATCTTGACCAGTGGAATTTCTCGACTGCGAAGCTTCTTAACCTCCCTTGCCAAGACCTCGACAGGCTGCTCCTCGTAGCTCAAGTTCTCGCTAAACTGTAGTGGCTCGAAGTCCACCACGTGTGTTGGGTCTGCGACATATTTCCTCAGCATGGAGATATGAAATACGTCGTGCACTGCAGCAAGGGATGGGGGTAGCGCCAAGCGATAAGCCACGGGGCCAATCCGCTCCAGTATCTCGAACGGCCCTACGAAGCGTGGACTAAGCTTCCCCTTCTTCGCGAACCTCAGAACACCCTTCATGGGTGCAACCTTCAGAAAGACCATATCTCCTACTTCGAACTCGAGATCCTTACGTCGTACATCAGCATAACTCTTCTGTCTGCTCTGTGCTGTCAGCATACGAGCTCGGATCTTCTGTATGGCTGCGTTGGTAGTCTGCACTAACTCGGGGCCTAGCATCCTCTGCTCTCCAACCTCGCCCCAGCAGACCGGGGATCTACAGCACTTGCCATACAGAGCCTCGAACGGTGCCATACCGATGGTAGCCTGGTAGCTGTTGTTATAGGCAAACTCCATCAGATGCAGACGGGAGTCCCAACTTCCTGAAAACTCTAGCACGCAGGCCCGCAGCATATCTTCCAACATCTGGTTCAATCTCTCTGTCTGACCATCGGTCTGGGGGTGGAATGCCGTGCTGAAGTCCAGCCTCGTACCTAAGGCAAGTTGAAGTCCCTTCCAGAACTTCGATGTGAAACGAGCGTCTCTGTCTGAAATGATGGATACGGGTACTCCATGTAGTCTCACAATCTCTGTCATGTATAACTGCCCCCACTTACTGGCAGTGTAAGTGGATTTTCCTGGCACGAAATGGGCCGACTTCGTGAGTCTGTCGACCACAACCCAGATCACCGTGTAGCCCTTTAGGGTCTTGGGCAGTCCCGTAATAAAATCCATCGACACACTCTCCCACTTCCACCCTGGCACACTCAGGGGTTGCAGCAACCCTGCTGGATGCTGCCTAGGTGCCTTCACCTGCTGGCACACCAAGCATCTACTGACAAAGTCTGCCACATCCCTCTTCATGCCCCTCCACCAATAGACACTCCTTAAGTCCTGATACATCTTCGTACTTCCAGGGTGCATGGTAAACGGGGAACTGTGAGCCTCGGTCAAAAGCTCCGTCTTAACTGCGCTGTCTTCCGGTACACACAAGCGTCCCTCAAACATAAGGCCATCGTCAGCGGATATGGAGAAGTCTTCACCTTGCCCTGTCTCCACCATACGACGCTTCTCGGCCAAGTAAGGATCATTCCATTGAGCAGCGATGATCTTTTGCCTCAAGGTTGGCTGAACTGACAACTGAGCCAACTGTGCGGTAACCTCACCCACTGAGACTGCAATCTCGGCTCTCTCAAAATCCCTGAGTAAGGGGGCCTGCTTGGTGATTAGCGCTGCTGAATGTGCAACCTTCCTACTCAGCGCGTCAGCCACTACATTTGCTTTACCTGGGTGGTAAAGGATCTCGCAGTCGTAGTCTTTCACCAGCTCGAGCCACCTCCTCTGCCTCATATTCAACTCCTTCTGAGTGAAGAAATACTTCAGGCTCTTATGGTCGGTGTAAATCTGAATCTTCTCACCGTACAGGTAGTGCCTCCATATCTTCAGTGCAAAGATTACAGCTGCCAACTCCAAGTCGTGGGTAGGGTAGTTCTGCTCATGAACCTTCAACTGGCGGGAGGCATAAGCAACTACCTTACCTTGCTGCATCAGGACACAGCCCAGTCCCTTCTTGGAGGCATCACTATAGATCACAAAGTTTCCCGAACCATCGGGCACTGTCAGGACTGGTGCAGTCACTAGCTTCTGTTTAAGCTCCTGAAAGCTGCGCTCGCATGCTGGGCTCCATACAAAAGGGGTTCCCTTCCTGGTCAACTGGGTCAACGGGCTGGCTATACGAGAGAAGTCTTCCACGAACCTCCTATAGTAACCTGCCAAGCCCAGAAAACTTCGAATTTCACTAACCGTGGACGGTCGAGGCCAATTGGTCACCGCTTCAATCTTTGCGGGATCCACTGAAACTCCTTCACTGGAAACCACGTGGCCAAGAAACGTCACCTTCTTTAACCAGAATTCACACTTGGAGAACTTGGCATACAACTGGTTGGCTCGAAGAGTCTCCAACACCTGGTGCAAGTGCTCCTCGTGCTCAGCCTCGGTTTTCGAGTAAATCAGGATGTCGTCAATGAAGACTATGACGAACGAGTCTAGAAATTCCTTAAACACCCTGTTCATCAAATCCATGAACACTGCAGGAGCGTTAGTCAAGCCGAAAGACATCACCACGAACTCATAATGTCCGTACCTCGATCGAAAGGCCGTCTTGGGAATGTCACCATCCCTAATTCTCAACTGGTGATAGCCCGATCGCAGGTCGATCTTGGAAAAGACAGTGGCTCCCTGCAACTGATCGAACAAGTCATCAATCCTGGGCAAGGGATAGCGGTTTTTGACTGTCACCTTGTTCAGCTCTCGATAGTCAATACAAAGGCGCATCGACCCATCCTTCTTCTTCACGAACAATACTGGGGCTCCCCAAGGTGACACACTGGGCCGGATGAAGCCTTTGTCCAGCAACTCCTGTAACTGGACCTTCAACTCTTTTAGCTCGGCTGGAGCCATTCTGTAAGGGGCCCTCGAGATAGGGGCAGTGCCCGGCTCTAACTCGATGGCGAAGTCTACTTCTCTGGGCGGCGGAAGTCCTGGGAGTTCGTCTGGGAAAACGTCGGGGTACTCCCTCACCACTGGTTCGGAAGATAGGGAAACTTCTGGCTCTCTAATATCCACTACGCTTGCCAAGATGCCCCAAGTACCCTGGCTGAGTAGTTTACTAGCCTTCATGGCTGAGATGACCTTGGGTATACATACCATGCCTGCCCCCCTGAATTTGAAACTAGCCCCGGAGGGAGGGTTGAAGATAACTTCCTTGCCAAAACAGTCTATATTTGCATGGTTGGCTGACAGCCAATCCATGCCTAGTATCACATCAAAATCCTGCATGTCTAACACTAGCAAGGTCACGTCTAACATACGATTCGCTATCTCTACCCGACATGCCTTTATTTGTTCTTTGGACAACAGGACCTCCCCAGATGGAGTAGAAACCGACAAAACACTACCCAAGGGTTCTACCTCCAAACCCACATGTTGAACGAAAACTGAGGATATAAACGAGTGGGATGACCCAGAGTCAAATAGCACAAAAGCATAATGCCCCAAAATTGGGAGCGTACCTGTCACCACTGTGCCAGCTCGCTCGGCCTCCTGCCGGGTAGTGGCGAAAACTCTCCCCTGCTGGGCCGCAGAAGGCTGGGGCGGTGTCGTCTCAAAGGGTTTCCGAGGACACACATCAGCAGTATGCCCCGGCTGTCTACATCTGAAACAGACTCCACTTCCAGCCAAACAACGACCTCCGTGGACTCTCCCACAGGTAGTACAAGCGGGTAGCTCTCTCAGCGTCCTCCCGGCTGCTGCCAGCTCCCGTCGGTGTCTCTGGAAAACACCTCCTGATCTCAGTGTTCGCTGCGGTGCTACGTCAGGCTGCGTCTCAACCTTTCTCTTTTGTCCCAAGGCTGACCCTCTGCCGGCAGCCTTAGACGAATCGGCTCTCTCAGGCAGGCTCAAATCCAGTGCTATACGTAGTGCATCAGCATGCGTGGCTGGGCGGAGAGCTCTGACAATGCCCTGAATGTCTAGCCTGAGTCCTCTAACGAATTTCTCCGTCCTGGCAGCCTCATCCCTTACCATATCGGGAGCAAAGCGGGACAGCATATCGAACTCGGCGTCGTACTGCTCCACCGTCATGTCGCCTTGCTCCAAGTTTAGGAACTCTTGCAGCTTGGCGTGCTTCACATTGGCAGAGAAGAACTTAGCATAGAAGTTCTCCTTGAACTGCTCCCAAGTTATCTTACTGACATCGCCCCCCAGCATTCTCTCAGCGGTCTCCCACCAGGCGGTGCCTCGGTCCTCCAAGAAGAAGACTGCACACTGCACCTTCTGGTCTTCTGGGCACTTCATGTACCGGAAAATAGTCTCTATGGACGTCAACCACATTTGGGCCTTTGTGGGGTTGTCCATAGATCCGTCAAAGGTCTTAGGATTATACTTCCTAAAGTCCCGTAAGTGTTTCGCCTCGGCCGACAGTTGAACTGGTACTGGTGGAGCTTCCTCAGGGGCTGGAGGAACAACGGCTTGGGCCTGAGCAGGGGCGGCCTGGTTCTGCTGGGCGGCCTGGTTCTGCTGGGCGGCCTGGTTCTGCTGGGCGGCTAGGAAAGGCGCCAAAGCAGCTTGCAGCATGTCCTGATAGCGCCGCTCCATCGCGGCGAGATCCGCCTGGGTGACCGGTGCATTTGGGTCGACTGCCGGTGCAGCAGGTGGCGCCTCCGGCTGGCCACGACCGGCACCTCTGCCTCCCCTACCACCTCCTCGGCGTGCACCTCTACGTGGCGGCATTCTCCCTAAAATTCACCAACAAACTTTTCACCACAAGAACTTAACGCCCTATCTCTAGATCTAGACTATTCAGGCAAAATCGTAATCTTAACATTAGCAAGGCTTTAGGCATACCTGGCGAGTGCTGAAGGACCGTATAGCCATAGGGTGAAGTAAAACCAAAACAAAATGACTTACATCGTAGGTCAGTCTACAGAACCTAAAACACTTGGCTCTGATACCAACTGTAACGACCCAACTCCTTATACTGAATCGAAGTCATTACTCAATATAGAACCAGTGGTTTAAGTCATAAAATTTATTAAAAAGCATACGGTTTAAGAAATTCCATTTGTGAAAAAGTTAAACAAGATAGCCATGCAAAAAGTGTAAATGCGTTCTGATGTCCTACTCGGGCCCTATCTACATAAAAGATGGCAAGTAATGAAAAGGTTTCAAACTCAATTACGAAAATCTAAAATAAGGATAAGCGGAAGCAGTAGTCCCTATGGCCCTCCACGGTCACTTCGGGTCGCTCGCCAGCTTGCCCTTGCCCTTGCCTCGTCCTCTACCTGAAAACATAAAATGAAGAGAGTGAGTAAAAAAAAATACTCAGTAAGGGACCCACTACTGGTCCCACTAGGTGCCTGTTAGCTTCCTGTCAGAGTCCTGAAACTGGTACCCAATCTCTGGCACGTTCCCGAACACGTGCAACATGCGCTCCCGTAGGAACGTAGCTCTGGTCTTCGGTGCCCCGGGGGACACCTAGGACAGTCGGGATGCGAGGACCCCGTCGAGTCACTCGAGTCATATCTATCTCATGCTAGACTGGTGTCCCGTCGGACCACACAGTCCTCAATAGGTGGTGATCCCGTAGGACACCCATGCAGGTACGACTCTAACAGACTAAGCTAACAGGTACCCTACTTGCAGTATACATACACATGGCATCAGTATGAAACATATCACATAAATCATCTCTACACTCTCCATCTCGACATTCGCCGCATGGCCACAACAGCTCTCGCCAAACATGACGGGCTAAAGTCTAATCACATCATCAGTTATATCATGCTAACATTTATTTCAGGCATTGTACTGTTTAATTCATAACATGAGAGAAATTGGAGCATACATAGTCTCACACTTCTAAACATGAAGCCAGTAGTGGAATCTCTTACCTGGAGATTCACCCGACGAGTCCTAACCGCAAGACACGTGTGCTTTCCAAGCAACGGGATCCTAAATATTTAATAACGCCAAAGTCCGTAATTAGGTCACCAACGATTAACGGTTAAGACTACGTTGAAATAACTTACCCCAGAAAAGGTTGCAGTGGATGAGTCCCTACTGAAGAGAGTCTCTCGCCGCACCGGTCACTCGGTCCAAGACGCCCTTAGGAAAAATAACTTAACTTAGTCCTAAAATAATTTAATTTACGTCCGGACCAGGGAGTCTTACTGGGAAAATGCCACAATAATTAATTAAGTTACCAAAATGTAGGTGGATGGAGCCAAATTGGTCTTGGCGGCTCGGCTGGAAGAGGACAGGGACCGGCTCGGCTTGGCGCAGGCGCGGCTCGGCTTTGACACAGGGGTTCACGCGTGCGGCTCGGCTTGCAACAGGGGGAGACGCGGCTCGGCTACGCAGAAGCGCGCGGCGCGGCTTCACACGCGAACGCGGCTCGCACGCGGACGCGGCTCGCACGCGGAATCGGCTTCGGGTTAGGGCGCGCGGATGCGGAGCGGCTCCGGGTTCGGGTTCGACGGCTGGCGGCGCGCGAGGCTTAGCTGCTGGATTCCCGTCGGCGCGGCGGCTGGCTGACGAACGATCCGGCTGCGCTGCGTCGGATCTCAGCGGTGCGGCGTGGCTGAGCTATCCTCCTCCGATCGAAGCGGCGCGGCGAGTTCCGGCTTCGGCTTTCAGAAGCGGCGCGGTACTACGGCTGGCTGAGGGAGACGGCTTCGGCTTTTCCGCTTCCCGGCAGACGAGCGGCACGGCTGCGGCTTCGACTCCCGACTGAGACGTCGCGGCTCGGGGCTTCGATTCGGCGAGGGCGTCGGCTTACGGCTGCGTGGCTTCGGTTTGCTCGGCGTGCGGCGGCTTGGCGTGAACCGACCCTCGACGGCTGGGAGACTGGCGCGGCGGCCTGAGGCGGACGACAGGCGGCGGCGGCGGCGTGGTTGGGAGTTAGGGTTTCCTCTCCTTCTCTTTTCTTCTCTCTTTTTTTTTTTTGAATTAAATTAGCACGGGTTCCAAGGCTCTTTAAATAAGAGAGAAACTAATTTCCTTTCTATTATTTTATTATTTATTTCCAAAAGTATCTCTCTTCTCTCTCTCTTCAATGAAACACCCTTGACCCTTTCCAAGCTTATAAATTAGTTGCTACTAATTAATTGATTAAATCCTCCTTTAATAAATAAAAAAAAAAAATAGAATAAATTCCAACCTTAGTTTAATAAGGGTTTCCCCCTATTAATTCCAGCAAGACAAAAGAAATAAAAAAAAAAATAAAATAAAAGAAAAACGAAAAGAAAAGCTGGGCGTTACAATCTTCCCTCCTAAAAAACTTTCGTCCTCGAAAGTTCTAATCCTCGAACAGCTCGGGGTACTGGGCCCTCATGTCCTCTTCTTTCTCCCATGTGGCCTCTTCCACTCCATGGTTCTGCCAAAGGATCTTGACCAGTGGAATTTCTCGACTGCGAAGCTTCTTAACCTCCCTTGCCAAGACCTCGACAGGCTGCTCCTCGTAGCTCAAGTTCTCGCTAAACTGTAGTGGCTCGAAGTCCACCACGTGTGTTGGGTCTGCGACATATTTCCTCAGCATGGAGATATGAAATACGTCGTGCACTGCAGCAAGGGATGGGGGGTAGCGCCAAGCGATAAGCCACGGGGCCAATCCGCTCCAGTATCTCGAACGGCCCTACGAAGCGTGGACTAAGCTTCCCCTTCTTCGCGAACCTCAGAACACCCTTCATGGGTGCAACCTTCAGAAAGACCATATCTCCTACTTCGAACTCGAGATCCTTACGTCGTACATCAGCATAACTCTTCTGTCTGCTCTGTGCTGTCAGCATACGAGCTCGGATCTTCTGTATGGCTGCGTTGGTAGTCTGCACTAACTCGGGGCCTAGCATCCTCTGCTCTCCAACCTCGCCCCAGCAGACCGGGGATCTACAGCACTTGCCATACAGAGCCTCGAACGGTGCCATACCGATGGTAGCCTGGTAGCTGTTGTTATAGGCAAACTCCATCAGATGCAGACGGGAGTCCCAACTTCCTGAAAACTCTAGCACGCAGGCCCGCAGCATATCTTCCAACATCTGGTTCAATCTCTCTGTCTGACCATCGGTCTGGGGGTGGAATGCCGTGCTGAAGTCCAGCCTCGTACCTAAGGCAAGTTGAAGTCCCTTCCAGAACTTCGATGTGAAACGAGCGTCTCTGTCTGAAATGATGGATACGGGTACTCCATGTAGTCTCACAATCTCTGTCATGTATAACTGCCCCCACTTACTGGCAGTGTAAGTGGATTTTCCTGGCACGAAATGGGCCGACTTCGTGAGTCTGTCGACCACAACCCAGATCACCGTGTAGCCCTTTAGGGTCTTGGGCAGTCCCGTAATAAAATCCATCGACACACTCTCCCACTTCCACCCTGGCACACTCAGGGGTTGCAGCAACCCTGCTGGATGCTGCCTAGGTGCCTTCACCTGCTGGCACACCAAGCATCTACTGACAAAGTCTGCCACATCCCTCTTCATGCCCCTCCACCAATAGACACTCCTTAAGTCCTGATACATCTTCGTACTTCCAGGGTGCATGGTAAACGGGGAACTGTGAGCCTCGGTCAAAAGCTCCGTCTTAACTGCGCTGTCTTCCGGTACACACAAGCGTCCCTCAAACATAAGGCCATCGTCAGCGGATATGGAGAAGTCTTCACCTTGCCCTGTCTCCACCATACGACGCTTCTCGGCCAAGTAAGGATCATTCCATTGAGCAGCGATGATCTTTTGCCTCAAGGTTGGCTGAACTGACAACTGAGCCAACTGTGCGGTAACCTCACCCACTGAGACTGCAATCTCGGCTCTCTCAAAATCCCTGAGTAAGGGGGCCTGCTTGGTGATTAGCGCTGCTGAATGTGCAACCTTCCTACTCAGCGCGTCAGCCACTACATTTGCTTTACCTGGGTGGTAAAGGATCTCGCAGTCGTAGTCTTTCACCAGCTCGAGCCACCTCCTCTGCCTCATATTCAACTCCTTCTGAGTGAAGAAATACTTCAGGCTCTTATGGTCGGTGTAAATCTGAATCTTCTCACCGTACAGGTAGTGCCTCCATATCTTCAGTGCAAAGATTACAGCTGCCAACTCCAAGTCGTGGGTAGGGTAGTTCTGCTCATGAACCTTCAACTGGCGGGAGGCATAAGCAACTACCTTACCTTGCTGCATCAGGACACAGCCCAGTCCCTTCTTGGAGGCATCACTATAGATCACAAAGTTTCCCGAACCATCGGGCACTGTCAGGACTGGTGCAGTCACTAGCTTCTGTTTAAGCTCCTGAAAGCTGCGCTCGCATGCTGGGCTCCATACAAAAGGGGTTCCCTTCCTGGTCAACTGGGTCAACGGGCTGGCTATACGAGAGAAGTCTTCCACGAACCTCCTATAGTAACCTGCCAAGCCCAGAAAACTTCGAATTTCACTAACCGTGGACGGTCGAGGCCAATTGGTCACCGCTTCAATCTTTGCGGGATCCACTGAAACTCCTTCACTGGAAACCACGTGGCCAAGAAACGTCACCTTCTTTAACCAGAATTCACACTTGGAGAACTTGGCATACAACTGGTTGGCTCGAAGAGTCTCCAACACCTGGTGCAAGTGCTCCTCGTGCTCAGCCTCGGTTTTCGAGTAAATCAGGATGTCGTCAATGAAGACTATGACGAACGAGTCTAGAAATTCCTTAAACACCCTGTTCATCAAATCCATGAACACTGCAGGAGCGTTAGTCAAGCCGAAAGACATCACCACGAACTCATAATGTCCGTACCTCGATCGAAAGGCCGTCTTGGGAATGTCACCATCCCTAATTCTCAACTGGTGATAGCCCGATCGCAGGTCGATCTTGGAAAAGACAGTGGCTCCCTGCAACTGATCGAACAAGTCATCAATCCTGGGCAAGGGATAGCGGTTTTTGACTGTCACCTTGTTCAGCTCTCGATAGTCAATACAAAGGCGCATCGACCCATCCTTCTTCTTCACGAACAATACTGGGGCTCCCCAAGGTGACACACTGGGCCGGATGAAGCCTTTGTCCAGCAACTCCTGTAACTGGACCTTCAACTCTTTTAGCTCGGCTGGAGCCATTCTGTAAGGGGCCCTCGAGATAGGGGCAGTGCCCGGCTCTAACTCGATGGCGAAGTCTACTTCTCTGGGCGGCGGAAGTCCTGGGAGTTCGTCTGGGAAAACGTCGGGGTACTCCCTCACCACTGGTTCGGAAGATAGGGAAACTTCTGGCTCTCTAATATCCACTACGCTTGCCAAGATGCCCCAAGTACCCTGGCTGAGTAGTTTACTAGCCTTCATGGCTGAGATGACCTTGGTATACATACCATGCCTGCCCCCCTGAATTTGAAACTAGCCCCGGAGGGAGGGTTGAAGATAACTTCCTTGCCAAAACAGTCTATATTTGCATGGTTGGCTGACAGCCAATCCATGCCTAGTATCACATCAAAATCCTGCATGTCTAACACTAGCAAGGTCACGTCTAACATACGATTCGCTATCTCTACCCGACATGCCTTTATTTGTTCTTTGGACAACAGGACCTCCCCAGATGGAGTAGAAACCGACAAAACACTACCCAAGGGTTCTACCTCCAAACCCACATGTTGAACGAAAACTGAGGATATAAACGAGTGGGATGACCCAGAGTCAAATAGCACAAAAGCATAATGCCCCAAAATTGGGAGCGTACCTGTCACCACTGTGCCAGCTCGCTCGGCCTCCTGCCGGGTAGTGGCGAAAACTCTCCCCTGCTGGGCCGCAGAAGGCTGGGGCGGTGTCGTCTCAAAGGGTTTCCGAGGACACACATCAGCAGTATGCCCCGGCTGTCTACATCTGAAACAGACTCCACTTCCAGCCAAACAACGACCTCCGTGGACTCTCCCACAGGTAGTACAAGCGGGTAGCTCTCTCAGCGTCCTCCCGGCTGCTGCCAGCTCCCGTCGGTGTCTCTGGAAAACACCTCCTGATCTCAGTGTTCGCTGCGGTGCTACGTCAGG
>NC_066865.1:12757541-12781769 GCF_025177605.1 Cucumis melo
TTCTGCCTATATAATCAAAGAAAGTAGTGAGGAGAGTGCCAGCTCCAACCGCGAGGGACATTGGAAGGACGGGATGGCAACTCCATTCGTTCTAGATGTCTTTATCCATCTTCTCGACAGCATGTCCTAGGCATAGCTCCGTAGTACTGACCTTATCGGAGACAAGCAGAGCGGTTTATTGGCCTGCTACCGTTCAAAGGAAATTTCTTTCATAGGTCCTTATGAATTATAATGCTCTCCGGCTTGGATCTGTATCTGTCCCCATCCTCAGGAGGTCCATCCCGTGGTGCGGTTCCTGTGTCCAGTCCAGAGTACTCCGTGGGCGAGGCGTGACGCATTTCCAGTTGCCTTCTAGGTCCTTGGTCCTATCTCATTTGCCGAAGTCGTATGGAGCAGTGGAAGTGGTTGAAATGGAATTGGTCATGCGCTAAGTTCTTCATCCTGAATCGCTTCCCCAACAGAATGAAAGGATTGTAGCCACGCAATTAATAGAAAAGAAAGAAGTGAGGAAGATAGGCTTGATTTAGTAGGTTTTGGAAGTGACCCACGGAGCGGTAAAGAAAGTCAATGAACAAGGGCTCGACTGAAAGGAGAGGAGCGAAAGCGGTGAGCTAGCGAGGAGCGAATGAAATGAGGTGTCGCAGTAGGTATCTGAGCGAGGATTGTTGAAAGACTTTGGTCCGGTCAAACTGCGCTGCTTCCTCAAACGCTAGTGCACTTGAAGCAAAGCATGCAATTACACCTCCCTTTCGAGTAAGCTCCAGTGTCTTGTTTTGCTCTTCCAGTTCAACAAGGATCTTAGCCTACACCGGTTACCGACCTCGTAGGCTTTTGGGCTGTGGGGTGTGTGTATCGATGCCTTTCTTTACAAGAAGAGCCGCGAAAGGCGGAAAGAAGACCACTGATCAAGATCTCCTTTGTACGACCATTCCCCTGGGATTCAGACCTTTCGATCCGGTCTCGAGTGAATCGGCTGGGGAACTTTTCCTTATCAAAACCCATTAGCCGGGCTAGGCACGCACCTAGGGCTGGTGCTGGTGGTGAAGTCAGTTAAGAAGAGATAAGATGAGATCGAAATCTCTCTATGTGAATGTGGTTCCAAGCCTACAGGAAGGTTCAGACTAGTAGCCCTTCCAGAGGACGAGCCAATATGCCAATAGAGAGTATACTCAAATATCAGAGCAATTGCAGGAGTTGGGACATATCAGGTCTGACAGGCAAATTCAAGCATCTTGACTTGTGCCTATTGTCCTTCTTGCTTGCAGAAGACTCAATCGAAGAGGCCCCCCTTCTTACTAAGCGAAGATTGACATCTAAGCAACTCCTAAGAGAAAAGGGAGAGCTATTGCAACTGTGCTTTCAGTCTTGCGCTAGTACGGGGATGGGATTACAACTTTGATGAAAATGAAAGAGAAGCAGAGAGGGTAAAGCACCTGGGATTCATTGAAGTAGCTTTGAAGTCCTGATCCTTCCACTTGGAATGGAAGAGAAGATCTTCTTTTTGCATAGGCGGAAATAAAAAGAAGGCAACCTAGCTCAACCTTTTTTTTGAATCTATATTCCAGGTTTGGACTGATTTATATCACCACTGGAAATCAAGCTTGCTTACCGGCGGGAAAGGACAGAGTTTCATTCCCCACCCAGTGATAAGATAGAGACAACCCTGCCAACGAGTACGAGTTCTTTTGTGCATCACCTACGACCCTTGGAAGGCTTTTTTTCCTTGGCTTCAACCTTCTGAAACTAGCTATAAGACTGGATCAACCTCTGCTCGATTGGGATGTTTATAGAAGTTTCTTAAGTGGATAGGTCGACAAGTAGCGAAGGAGTTGGGATCCCACCCGGAAGGGCAGAAGCTTGCTCTACTACTGCAGGCCAAGATCTTCTTTCGTGAACTAATAGCTCTACGTCTCGAGGTAGGAATCCTATCGAATGCTACTACTTTCAGAAGCCAATCGAGTTTCTATTATAAGCAGGGATAGAAGCCAGCCCTTACTAGCTACTTCTTTGATGCCTGTAGAGCCTCAACTCCTACGGAGCCTTCTTTCCTTGCTTTGGTGCTAGCGTATATAAAGTAGTAGACCCCGGCTCCTTTTAGCTTTCTGTGGTATGGGCTCTGATAACTCTGAGTAGCAGTTCTCTCCTTTTATTTACGGATTCCTTCTTCCTTATCCTTAAGGAATTGGATATAGAACCGTTAGGAGTAGGAGCATTCGTTAACAGAGATGGATTGGCTTCGGTTGACCTTCTGACTCTGGGAATGCTTGAAAAAAGCTCTGATTCCAATAAGCTCGTGACCACTAGGTAGCTGGGAAAAAAAGGAATAAGTGCTCAAAGCTAAGATCAGCTGCTATTGGACTTCTTTCCTTGGCGAGAGGAAAGGGAAACTTCTTTCTTTTTGTAAAGGACCAGTAGGCTTGCTTCGCATAGGCTAGACAAGCGGGGGTCTAGCGCTTTTGTTTTGTGGGAATACCCGCCCGGATATCAATGAAAAAATATGTTCCGGCCCGAAAGAAAGAGAGAGTTAGAGTGAATTAGAGACATAATCTCACAGATGAAAGAAAAGAGAGTGAATTCTTTAAGTCAAGCAATCGTAGAGACCGAGGAGAGAAAGCAGTGGAAATTCTCCCTCGTAAGGCCTCTTAAAGGCAGAACCAAAGAGAAGGGGGAGAGGAGTTCAAACCCGACTCAAGGCCTAGTAGATCTATTCCTGCTACCGGTCCGTGGTAGCTTAATTGGGGGAGTTGAAGAAGCTGTGACAGAATTAGCAGCTATTGAACCCCTATCCGTTGAGGAAGGCACTACCTACTAGTGGGTACTGGTTCGTCTTATCTTATTAGTAGCGGTCAGTGGGAAGAAGACTAGCTCTGGCTTGAAAGCGTGAACCTAGCTTGTGTAGCCTATGCGAAGCAAGCCTACACTGGTCTGGGAATTGGCAAGAGGTCTTGGCTAAGGCATTGCTTCGGTTTACCTTGACTTTGGTTCGGTTGACATAACCGGTCTTGGTGGGTTGGGCATTAGGAGTAGATTCCATGGGATTTGGTAATCTAGCTAGGGTTAGTCAAGTTGCTAGGGGTCTTCTTTGAGTGAAAGAAAGTGCCACTTAGTCTTCTCGATTCCTCTTGATTTGATGTCTTCTCGGCCTAAGTGAGGAGTGGTCTTTAAGCGGCAAAAGGCTGAAAAGAATGAATACCATTCTGCAGAGTACATAGAAAAAAAGAGGTGAACTTAGCTGTAGGAATTCTTTTTTTCATCGAGCCTGACTTTAGACAGAGAGTGATTTCCGACCGCGTAGTGGGGGCTTTCACTCTTTGTCTAAAGTGTTCCGGGGAAGGAGAAGGGGGTGCATTGACCTTGTCAGTTTCATAACCATTTCTTGCCCAGGGGGAGACTTGGGCATTAGATCTGGTCCGACCTATCCACTTAAAGATCACTCCTAAATGCAGCCTTTCTCTTATATACGATACCACCAACAGTCAGAAAGGTTTTGATAAGATAGCTAACCGTTGGGTCTATGTAGCTAATAGAGAGTTGCCGCATCAAGGAAATGCAATTTTCTATCCCAATAGTGCATCTATTGGTCAAGAACTGGAAGTCCCTGTATTACTTTGTAGTCAAAGGAGAAGTCTGCTTTCTTTGCTGCATCTTATATAATTCGTATTCAAGCATCGAGAAAGAAGAAAAAATGGTCAGACTTTTTCGCTTAGCTCGCGCCGCACCTCGAAGTGAATCAGTCTTTGAAAATCCTTACGAGGAGTATTTGTGCATAGATTCACGACTATGGAGGTGAACTTTCAAGTTACCTTACGACTGCTCTTAGAAGAAGTCAGCTTTTTTTTTGGGGGGGATTTCCACTAATCCAATCTTGAAAAGGTCCTTAAAGGCTGATAGAAAGCGGGTTAGCGATAGCGCTATCGGGGTCTAGTTAGCCACTCCGGAACGGAATAAAGACATGAAAAAGCACAGGACACGACTTACACAACACAGCTTTTATGGATGATTCTCCCTTCCTCAAAAGTTCAGAAGTAGAGTGGCAAGAGCTCGTAGATAACTATCAGTTCAATTCCTAGTCTTCTCGCTACGCCCCTCTCTTTCTTATGTATGCGGTCGAGCCTCAACTCCTCTCAAATCCTTTGACCCTCTTCCTGTACGAAAGAAGACTAAGCCCATTTTTGAGGAAGGGAAGAAGTCAGTGCTTTTCCTGTTCACGACTCAGCGCTTTGAAAGCCTGAACGTGGGTAGCATTTGATTAGTGAGCGGTGTGACTTTTTCATACACCCCTGGGATGGAGCTCTTGACTTTTTATCCTTATTAAGTTCTGAATCGATAATCGGTATGGTATCCCAAGTGGGAGGAATAAGCGCAATAGCCATCGAGTACCCTACCCAGCTCTTGAAACTCTTTAAAGAAGAAAGACCAGGCTCAGGGGAAATTCTTTCTATATATAAGCTATTCCATTTCCGCTGCTCTTGTTCACGAATCCCTTTCTAGTGGACTGATTTCTAGGGCTTTCTAGCCTAGAAAAGAAAGGGCCGGGCTTAGCGGATTTCCAGATAGATTCACTTCTTTTTAGGCCTCCGAGGAAATGAAAAAGAAGAAAAGAAGCCAGAAAGAGAAAGCCTACCAAGAACATCGATCAGTCAAAGTCAATGAAATCAATGAAATCAGGTTCGTCTAGCTAAAGGATGCAAGATTTCTCATCAACAAAGAAACTACAACATCAACAGCGACATAAACAGAAAAAGAAAGAACAACTGGGACGAGGGACCTCTGGTCTCGTGGGACCGCCTCAATGAACAAAGGCCGGAGATCCAGGGTGAAAATCAAGAGAAAAGCCGTCTCATTAACATTAATAAATAAGGGCAGATGAATATGGATATAAACAAGTCCTTCGGACCAAAAAATAGCCGAAAGAATATTGACGAATTTGAGAGGAAAGGAATTGAATTTGATGCCTTTCCTCTAAACCTAAAATAAGTACGAAAGCCTATCCTTCTCCAACCCTACGGCAAGGAAGAAGACTCCTTCTCCGTTGTCTCTTCTTATTAGTTTCGCTGGGAGAGATCAGAAGGATCTGTACCCGCGTAGGAAGAGGCTCAAGAATTTGAGAGACGATGTGGCTTGCCTTCTTTCTCTCGTTATAGTAGTGGCTATTTTTTTCGAGTTGCTGGAGATGAGGCTGTTGGAGTTTTTCTTCTTTCAAAGCTAAGATTCTTTTTCTTGTATACGATGAACGAGTCAGATCCCTCCTTGGTACAAAGAGAGTTCTGGGACAAACTAAACTCCCACCATAAGTCAGTCTCGTACGGTCCCCACGCATGTGCATCTGATCTCATCAGGGAAAGGCCTTGATTTAGGGTCAGGCAGGGGAATCATAATCCTCCTTCTTTCCCTGAACTCATTGCCGGTCTATTGGTGTATCAGGATGTCGGATGGAAGACTGAAACTCGGTCTCTACCTTGACATACGGGAAACTAACCTCGGACTCTTGATTAGTCACAGCCAAAGCCACTGTCTCTGACCTCTGATTTTCTATTTCTTGTTCTTGCAGCCAGGAGTGAGCAAACTGAGTTCTCATTCCGATTCCCGAGCCTAATGTACACGAGCAGCTGTCGGGCTATTCAAACCTCTCTCGGTCGACTTCCCGGGGAGCCTTTGTGCTGTCTGACTGAAATAAGGGCTCCAACTCGCCTCTCGGGTAAGCGCCGTCTGGGGTAAGGAGGTCTTCGGACGGGTCCTTAGTTCTTTTAGTCTGAGAGATCTTCCATTTCTACTCTAGGCTTTCTTCTTTTCACCTCTCCTTATTAACCTGCCTCTACAGCTCCTATTGCTGTCGTATGATCCTACTCTCCCAACTACTGAAAGGGGTGCCCCAGGTCGAGCCTGAACTGCCTACTAAATGGAAAGAACTCTCAGATCCGTGCACCTGGTGGCTCTATCCTCTGATCAGCACCCAGCTGGCTCTCTTTCCCTATCTCCATCTGTCTTGGAGAAGCGAGACCACCTGATTGAACCTGGGGCCGGCAGACAGGTATCCGCTCTCCTATGGGGCGAATCGGGTGGCTTTTTTGATCTTCTTCCTTCGGTATGCTGTCCCATATCTCTCTTTCCCCCAGGACTCAAGCCTACCGGTCCGTGGTAGTTTAATTAACTGGTCGAAATCTTTATCCCATGAAATAAGGAAGGACCGCTACGTGGGATCTATGGAATGGATGAGTTCGAAAGGAAAGGACGAGGTTAACCACAAAAGCCTCCCGAAAACCTTGTTCTCTCTCTGGCGCGATCTTCTTATTCCGATTTCACTCTTTTCATTGACTGATCTCAGTTCTAGCTTATGTAATTCATTCTGGGCCTAGGGGTTACGCTTCCACAACAAATGCTTTTTCTGAAAGGGATGCGTGGGGGGGCCTTTCGCCTATGCGCCGATTGAAAGACGGATCATTTAGTATCGTCCGGGCTCCTGTCCTTCTATTCGTAGCTTGATTCTGCTTCGCTCCTCTCCTTCCTAACCTCAGTCGAGTGGCTTCGCTCTGAACCTATATTTTTTTCTACGAGTACCTTCGCTCCTCTCCTTCCTAACCTCAGTCGAGTACCTTCGCTCCTTCACATTAAGAGTCGCTTCGCTTCGCGCCTTACGGAGCCTTGTTCATTGAGGCCAACTTTCTCTAGTTTGAGAATGAATTCCTAGGCTTTCCTTCCGCCTCAATTCATCTGGTTGATCCTATGGTCGTGATGCTTCATTTCCCCTCTTCTCGCCCACCCGGATCCTTCCTTTTGATGGAATGAACAATTTGACGGGGGAGTCAAACAATTATAAGAAAGAAGGCCGACGGCCTGTGAAGGAAAATGAAGATGAAAGAGCCCACGGAGAAGTCTTCTTTATTTATGTTTTAGTAGGTTTGGAAGCCTAGGGTCCTCTTCGGTCGACTGGGAATTCCCTTTCTTCCTATGGTATTGGTCCCGCAGCTTCACTCTTTAGTTATCTCGGGTCCCCAGTATGGATATGATAGATACCCTCTTGCTTTGGAAGAGTACTTCTTTCTTCTTTGCTTTGAAATCATCAAGAGATATCAAGTCATTTTAAGCTAAGAAAGACTTCCATAAATCAGTCCGACTATCCACTGAAAGTAGAAAAAGATAGGAGTCGTCTTCTTTGCGCTTGCACGAGTATTCGCTTCTCAACTCCTCTCCTTCCTAACCTCAGTCGAGTACCTTCGCTCCTCTCCTATATTTTTTTCGTAGAGTACCTTCGCTCCTCTCCTTCCTAACCTCAGTCGAGTACCTTCGCTCCTCGCATATTTCATTCCGCCTCTATCTCCGCTCCGCTTCTTTGAGTTCCATCTTTTCTTTAGTGGATCAAAGAAAGAGGTCCGACCGCTAAGTGGGAATATGTAGGATTCAAGTATAGATCATTCATTCCACTCAAAATTCCTTGGATTGGACTTCTCTAGGAGTTTCATCAAGGTGCCTACTTGACTTTTTTGAGAATTAGTCGATGCCGATTGCATAACCTACTATTTAGCTTGTAATAAGGGGCACTTCTGCTCCAGGAGATGAGATGGCGGAAATCTATGAAATGAATTACCATCAGAATTAGAAGGACGCGCCTTGATGCATCCGCTACTGAATTTCCTGTAGGGAAATCCTTCAATCCTCCTTCTACTAGCCGAAAGTTCGCCTTTGATTTTCTCATCCGGTGAAAAGGTTCTTTTTGGAAATACTAGTTCTAAGCTTGCAGCTCGCGCCTCTTTCCTTCCTAGGGGCTTCGCACGCTCATCTCCCTCTCTTCTCTCGAGCTAATGCCTATGAGGCTAGTTCTTCTTTCATCTCTCTCCCCTCTCACTTATGACTTCCCAATCTCCATTTCTCCTTTCAAAGCCGCTGATTATTATACATCCTTTGCTCAATTCCATTTCCTCGTGATAAAGAGAAATTGGCATACCCCGCATGGATTAGATGGGGGTGGTGGGGAAAGCCTCCGTCCTGGGAATCGACCTCACTCAGCGGATGGGAAGCTTGAAAAAAGCGGATTAGAGCGCCTTCTTCCGTAATCAAGAAAAACGGCTGCTGCAACTACAGGTTTCAAGTGGGACGGGTCTTGGTATGATGGAGACAAAATGACCAGAATCAAAAGGTAGAAAGCTACGGTTTAGTAGTGAGGTGGGGAAGTTCTTCCATTCCCACGTAAGCTAATGAAGGACGAGTTTCACTATTGCTATTGATAGCTTGAGCCAAAGAAATCCCTAGTGGAGTGAGGAAAGGAGCAAACCTTCACAGCCTTTTGCCCAACGGAGAGAGTCCTGACTTTTCTTTCTCTTGCCTTTTCCGACATAAAAAGGGGGGGCTATCGCGCCTCTACCGCCGAAGACCTCTTCTTTTTGACCTCACTTCAGATTATGCCCGGCCATACCAACATGGTATCTCAGAGATCCCCTCCCTTTTCTTTTCTTCCCCTTTTCTTTTCTTTTTTTTTATTGAAGTGCATTTCTCAGATCAGCTCCCCGAGTCACTAGAAAGAGGGTGAAAGGCCCACTACTTCTGAATTCATGGCCTCTTTTTTGATTGATCTCCCTTTCGTATTCATTTTTCCTGAGGCAAAAGAGAAGTCATACAAAGTTCGGTTCTTTCATGCAATGCATAAGGGGCGGGCCTCCTTCATCAAGCCTATCCTCCAACTCAATGAATAATGAATGAAGGGAGGAGTATGAGGAAGGCTGGCTTTCTATATTCAGACTCCAAATATCAGAAGGCGGAGGCTGGGTCAAAGCATATCTGACTTCATAATCTGACTGAATGAGGAATAAATATTCTATTATCTATTATGTGGTCTCTACTTTACCACCATCTGAAATGCGCGAAACTTCGATTGGTGGAAGCCAGTCTATGAAGATTCTCTCTTTTCTTACGTGCAATTCCCCTCTTTCGGTAAGCATCCAGTATCTCAGCAAATGAAACATTTCTCTAAGCT
Source organism: Cucumis melo (assembly GCF_025177605.1). Taxonomy (NCBI): domain Eukaryota; kingdom Viridiplantae; phylum Streptophyta; class Magnoliopsida; order Cucurbitales; family Cucurbitaceae; genus Cucumis; species Cucumis melo. The sequence continues at coordinate 12,766,510 of NC_066865.1, forward strand.
TATCCTGTAGCTTATACGTCGTTTGAAAGCTGCTTCAAGGATCCAACGAATAGCTAAGGTTTGTTGACGATCCCTGGCTACAATCCCAGGGACATCATAAATAGTACCTGCTACTCCTACTTTTCGACTTCGCATATGGGCTTTATATTCTCTACGGCCTCAACCATCAGTTTGATTCCATCGCCTTCAGTTTGAGCTGGGCGATTCAAAGTTTGATAAACAATAGCACGAACTCTCGTTCTTTTACCTTCTTTCATGCGAAAGTTTTACCAACTTCTTGATCAATTCTTTTTGCTCACCATCCAAGCCCCCCCATATAGCTTAGAATTGGAGAGAAATGTTCAGCCGCTTTCGATGACGAGGCCGAGAAATTGATATTACGCAATCGTCACTGTCCATCTTTATCAGCCAACTCCCCTCTATTTTCTTTTCAGAGAGAGAGAGGGGACCACTCAACTTCTTGAACTTTGGTCTCGCTCCCGGAGTGAAAGAGTATACACTCTCCTCTCATACGGCTCCGTCCCGGCATCAGGACCGATCCGAAAGATCTCATACGAGAAGACCGCGTAGTGGGAGAATGAAGATCGAATTCAAGTCTCAGTCTGATTATGTTCCGGTCCGTGGTAGTTGAATTTCTTTCTCGTAAACACGGTAAAGCTGCTTCGCTCCTCTCGATCGATTGATCGGAATAGCTCCCCCAGTCTATTCCATTGATTTTCAGAGTGCCACAGATAGGTGGCCTCTCCCTATCATGTAAACACTGATGGAGACAGCTTTTGGACCATCATTTGCGTCCTCGGCTGTTAACTCCGCTCTTGCCTCTTTTATCTTCGAGGTCTCCTTGATTAAGTAAGAAGGAGAAACCTCTCGCTTTCAGGTCAGCCTCTGGGATATTACTCCTCTTTCTTGGCCTATATCTACCCTATCTCACCACTTTTAGGCGTTGGCATCTCAACTGGAAAATCTCTCAGCTCCCGGAGCCGTGGAGTTTGCTAAACCTTTTCGGTTAGTCCGACCTTGAACCAATCTCTCTTCAGATGATCCGATAGTCTATGGGGTGGTATAACTCTCATATGACGGTTAAGCACCCTATGCGTCTTTCAACCCGGTTGCGGACCGCAGGCCTTGGCTTTCAGTCCGCTTCTCGAGTTCTCATCTCGTCATGGACGTAGAGCAAAGAGACTCGTTGTGATCTTAGCTTTCGCGGCGTGTAATCACGTGGTCTTAGCTCTTTCCTTAGCACTTGGCCTTATAGTGCCTCCCTCCTCCGTAGGTTATATAAGACAGCGACTGATTGAGCCCCTCTTGCCGCCTGAGCTCCTGTGGAGGCGTACCCAGACGAGGAAATCAGAGATCTCTATGAGTACACTCTCTTTCGCGCCTGGATGCGACAGTATCTAGCCTATAGTGGAGATGTAGGATTGATATGGATCCCGAGATTACCCTTTTCTCAATCCTGAATGTCCCTGAGTACTGGTACACACGCCTGAATCCAGAGTGAAGGTTCGGTATCAAATTCAGAATGTACGACTGGGCAAGGCTCTTAATATGAACATCCTTGAATTACCGGAGTTAAGACAGAGTATTCATGGGCAAGAGTTGAATCATCTATCTTAGTACCGCTACGTGGGCTTCTCTATCAAGATCTAATTCCCTTTCTCAGCCGATTCAGCCTCAGCGGATCATGGCAAGATCTCAGAAGAGAGCTGCTCTCGATATTCTAACCCCAAGATCGACTGATTACGATCCGGAAAGAAGCTTTCTTCGTCCTACCCCCGTAGTTAGGCGCAAAGAATTTGCGAGAAATCCGTGGATTCTTGAATTCGAGTTCATGAGTGGACTAGAGGTAGAGGTCTGACTGACTCTTTTCCCTCTTCATATTTCTTTGCTGGATCTCGCGCAAGAAAATGTATGTGCGAAATCCTTTCTGCCCCCGCCTTCTCAATATTAGTCATGGGGCGGGAGATTTTCTCAAATCCCATCTTCCACTTTCGTCTTTCCATTTCGACCACTTTCTTCTTCTTGTCTCTGTCTTGTGTCTGTCTTTGAGTTGAGTCTTTTCTTTTCTTTTCGGTATATGGCCCCATGTGGGTGGCCAAAGAATGGTGTCATAAAGAATCTCATGTTGACAAAGAATCCTTTTCGTATTCTTTCTCTTTTTACGGCGATTCTGCTTTCTGCTTTTATCAGACTAGGATCTGCAGGCAAAGGCAAAGATGGAATCCTATTTTTGGGTCTCGTACTTTTGTTTTTCATCCTTCAGATTCTGATCCTGGGACTGAATATTTATGCAAGAGATTTTCAAAAAAGAAGAAGAGGTCAGATGAAAATCAATAGAGAACCTCGCGAGAGGCCTTATATAGATGAGGCTCATTTACGATCGATCTTTCTACTGAAAGAACGGAGCTCTGTAGGATTTGAACCTACGACATCGGGTTTTGGAGACCCACGTTCTACCGAACTGATAAGAGCGCTTTCTAATTCAAAAAAAAGTAGATAGGACGTCAAAGTGTACCCAATGAAAGATTTTTGATGTCCACCTCCTGACTGCCCAGAGGAGAAGTAATAGGTAGGAATGAGAGGATTGGAAGAAGTTGACTGAAAGAGAAAGGTCAGAAGAAGGGGAATTTCTGACTCGAGACAGGACGCGCGCATCTTTTCTTTGAGTTTACTAACTAGTGGTATTTGTACAAATTCAATATGTAAATCAAAACAAAGGTCCAGATTAGTTTCATTAGTGAATTTGGGACTCGTAGATAAATTCAGGTGCGAAGGTACTCGTAGAAAAAAAATATAGGAGAGGAGCGAAGCCACTCGACTGAGGTTAGGAAGGAGAGGAGCGAAGGTACTCGTAGAAAAAAATATAGGTTCAGAGCGCTTAGGCGCAAAGAATTTGTGGGTCCTTATCCTTGAAATTTGAAGGAGTGCAACTCAGAAATTCTCCTTGTTATAGAACTCATCTGGAGTAGCTTAATTAGTGAATTTGAGGATGAAAGTAGAAAAAAAAAGGCAAATCAATGAACAAGGCAATGAAGAAGGTAGTCTTTGATTTGATCCACAGATTAATATGTCCTTATCAATGAGACCCCCTCTTCTTCCTTTTTTGAACTTCAAACCCACTAACAAGAAAAGCAAGCTTCTATTTTGATGCTTCTATATTCTCTTATTCTACTAGAAAGAGGATCATATTCGATTTTGATGCCTTTCATCTTTTTCTTGCTGTAGCTAGATCTCTGAAAAGGGGAAGGGTTGACTATGCGGTTAGAACCATCCGTCTTTGACTACCAATGGGGAATTAGTCGGATTCGGTTGAGTCTGAGTCATCAGTCGTCCTTTCTAGAACAACTGTCATTTTTCTTTCCCGAGTTTCAGAAGAAGCTACAGAAAGAAGTTGAGACAGTCAAAGAAAGAGTAAGGGAGAATGGCGAAGAAGAATGCAGTAGCTCGACAAGAGGCCCCTTGTTCATTGAGGCGGCTCGACCAGTTGAGGAAGTTAGTAGAAAAGAGGAAGTTAGTAGCTCGATCTCTTGAAGCCTACTAAAAGGAAGACAGTCTATCTTTCATTGAAAAAGGTAATTCTCATTCGGAGGCTAGGCCCACTCACTCCCACGATCAGGGAAAGGAGGAACTGAGGCGAGAATCCCATAAAGGAAGGGGTCCGATCCGCATGTTCAAAGCACCGCGCATTTCAGAAAAGAGAGAAGGTCCGATTCCATCCTTCCTTCCCCTATGCTATCAAATCGCGGACGATGTCGATGCATACGGACGATCTCTTGCCGCTGCAAGTCCCACATCCGCGGTTGGTGAGACTGATGTGATAGAGGATTTTCTTCTCAATCGGGATAGTCTTGAATAAAGCACCCTTGATGCAATATCTGAATGGGAAAGCATTCCCGCTGCTAGAGTTGGAGTTGGATCGGTGCTATGATATTCATAGGCTTGACTTGATCGGGGAAGGGGGAATAGGGAAAAGACTCAGAATGATCAGTTTAGGAAGCTAGAAAGGAAGCGAAGCAGCCCCAGAGAGGGGAGAAGAAGCTCTCCTCTTTCCTTCTTCCTAAGTACTACTCGCATAAGAACCGTCTCAGTTTCATGATCAATAGGATCAAAGATCGGATCCATCAATCGTCCGCGCGAAGAATGGATCCCTTTCCTAAAGAGGAAAGGACAGAGTTTACGAGTCAGTCATAAAGGCCGGCCAGCCAAGGGGTAGGAATAGTTCTCAAAGAGTCAGACTGAGACCTCGTATTCTTAGTTGCGGAATAGTAGTCTAAGTGGAATGAGTCAAAGAAGACGGAGAATCGGAATCAGAGCAAAAGAAAGAAGGTAGCATCTCCTTAAGTCAGAAAGATCAAGCCTAGCCTCCGAAAGCTCAAGCGATCCCATAACAAGAAAGGGAAGGATTACTATACTCTTGAGTGGATCAGTCCGGAGGACCCATAAATCAGTCCACAACATTCAAGCCTATTTAGTGGAAAAACAAAGGCTCAAAGATCATTGATAAAGGCGGAGTAGGTTATGAAATAACTCGACTGAAAACAATAGGCTCCGTAGGAGTTGAGTTGAACTCGACTGAGGTTAGGAAGGATACAAAGGTTAGGCGCAAAGAATTTGCTCAGTCCTTATCCTCAAATGAAAAGGAGCCTGAATTCACAAGGGAAGGAGTTGACAAAGATTATTATCAAAAAGGAAGGAAGAGAAAGAGAAGAAAAAGGACTTGTCAGAAAGTTCAGTCAGGCTCAAAGAATTTGAGAAATGAAAAAGAGAAAAAAAAGCCACTTGATTTGAGAGGCCTTACGAGCGAAGATGACGCATCCAACCGGGAATTTGCAATGGAAGAAAGCCTAGCCAAAAGAGAAAGGAGATTAGCCAAAGCTACTTATGAGCCGACAAAGGAGAGAAAGAAAGAGCTCCTTCCTAACTCCAGTTAGAGCTGCGCTTTCCTTAATTCATTTCTCATTCAATCGCCGACCGGTCCGTGCTAGCTTAATTAGTCCCTCGCTTGAGCCTTGATCCTCAGAATAAAGAGACTTTCTTTCTTAGTCGTCTAGCCCTTTCCCCTTGTAGTGGAAAGACCTGCTTTCCACCGGTCCTTCTAGTCTTTTGACTAGTTTTGAAAAGTCAATCAATGAAGAAAGAAGGCCGACGGAAAAAGAGAGATTGCTTGAGTTCGGCGCCCTCGTCGTGGCGAGTTTCCTTTGTCCCGAGCCTAGTGTACAGCCTTTGACTGATTATTGTAGGAGAATCCAATCCTTATTTCATCCCTTCCATTTATTATACTCCTTCATTCAATCTATTCATAATTGCTTTACAATAAAGCCTTTGACCGCCTAGTGCGGTCTATTTTTGGAGAAAGGACTGATAGTATAGTGCTGCATCCGCAAGAACTAATTCAAGGGGTGCCCCACCAGCCGAGGATCCTAGATTCTCAAGTTCTAGCTAGGGAGGGCTAGTCTCCTATTTCAGTTGCTCCGAATTGGTCCTTCGCCTGGGGCTCCCTATCCGGCTCCCGATCGAGCTACTTTTGACAGTCGTCGAGATAGTCTTGTTCTTGCTCTGAATGGGAATTCCCCTTCCTCTTTCAGTGACCTTTCTTCCGACTCAAGAGGCTGAAATTTCTTAGTTTGAATCTTGGGGCTCCTTGATAAAAGAGTCAAATCTCTCTCTCTCTCGTAACTTCAGTCTCACCCTTTCTTGCACTTGCCCTTGTTCATTGACTTCTTCATTGAGGTCGAGTCGAGAAAGTTTCCTTCCTTCGCACCTTGTAAGTCCTTTCGCTATCGCGCCTTAACTGTCGACTCAATTACATCTTTCCTACGGTCGAGCTATGAAAAGCGGTCCCGTGCGTCTTTCATTTCACCTAGGGCGTAACTAACTCTCTACTGGTTACGATGCTAGGCGACCCGAGCCTCTTATCTTCGACCCTATAGACCAAAACCATAGATTTGAGCCGTCTCATTGATAAGGACATATGAATCTGTGGAAGTCTTAACCGGAGTTTGCACGTAACAGACTAAAACGACTATCAGAATCTAAAAGAAATAGGCGCCTAGGCCAGATCGAGGATACCAATGATGGATTTCTCATCCGAAAGAGGAACCTGCCCACAACTACGGAAAGAACCTAGGCGTCAACAGACACACCCGCTCCGTGGGGCTACTGGTCTCCTTCATTCCGAAAGAGAGAGATGAAAGAACCGCATTCGTCTGACGGACAGTCGGCTTGGGCTGACGCCTTTCTTTGATTATGCCTTTTTCTATCTGCTGCTTGGGCAATAGAGATAGGAGAAAGGGGAGAAAGAAAGAGCCCGTGGAGAAGCCTGGTCTTTGCCTCCATAGAAAAAGAGTGATTGATGGGGCTAAGACTACTTTTGTCTTTGATAGACTTTTCATTCACGCCCCGGACATGCCCCTTGTCGAGCTTCTAGAATACGAAGATTAGTGGAATAAGACTCATCTGGAGCGAATAAAGTCAAAGACTTTGATCTTTTTTCAATATTCTTTCTCTTGAACTCATATTCATTCAGCTATATACTCGTCCTTCCGGTCGTCTGGACCAAGAAGATCCCTGCCTTTCTTTTCTTGCCTTGAAAGACGCTTCTTTCATTCTCTGGGTTTAGCGGGCTCATTCTCTACCTTTCAAACTGCTACAGCTACAGCTGATTAAGTCGCTTCGCTCCCCCCTTCTTTCTTTCCTGCCCTTCGCAAATTCTTTGCGCCTCCACCAGGAAAAGTGCGGAAGGAAGAACTACGCAAAAAGATAGAGTCGCTACGCTCCAGGGGTCGCTATCGCGAACATTGACAGACTTTTCCGCTTCGCTCCACCAAGGGTTATCTTTCCATCTCCGAAAGAGGCTCCCCCCGCAAATTCTTTGCGCCTCCACCAGGAAGAAGGAAGAAGGAAGGAACTACTACGCAAAAAGATAGAGTCGCTACGCTCCTTTCCTGATCCGGGGTAGAAATCTCAAAAAGCAGATGTAGCGGAGGTTAAAAAACCCCCTTAGTTTTGTGTTTGGAATCTCCCCCTTAGTTTTCAGTTTGGAATTAGGAATTTCGTCTTTTTTATTTGGAAGCGGTGGCTTCTACCTTTTTCCATATATATAAACGAGAACCTCGCGCGCGCGCGCCCCATATTAAGGCTTTGTGTATGCCCCCCCTCTCGCTTCCTTTTTGGAGTACGCGAGGACGGGCTTCTACAAAGCTACGGATTCTCTTCCTCTAATATTCTCATTAATTCATGAATGATCTTAGTTGGCCATCTCCGGACAGGCTCCTTTGGTCACCTGTCCTCCCCTCCACCGGGAAAAAGAAGGAAGACTGACTTTTTCAGTCTGATTAGGTAGCTACGCTCCGGGAAAGCAAAAGAAGATTAAGTTGAAAGAGCTGATTAGGGAGCTAGGCTCCGGGGGATCGCGAACATTGAAAGACTTTGTCCGCTCGGGTATCTTTCCATCTCCGAAAGAGGCTCCCCCCGGGACCCTCTTTCTCCCCTCCCCTAGACCGGGAAAAGTGCGGAAGGAACTACTACTGAAAGAGCAGATTAGGTAGCTACGCTCCGGGAAAGCAGATTCAGTTTGATTGAAGAGCGGATTAAGTAGCTACGCTCCGGGGTAGCTATCTCAAACCGGGGTAGCTATCTCAACTCAAAAAGCAGATTCAGTTTCAAGAGCTGATTAAGTCGCTTCGCTCCACCCCACCAAGGGAAGGGATCTTTCTTCCATCTCCGAAAGAGGGGTCCCCGGGGGGAGCCTTTGTTTTATCCAGCGGAGCCTTTAAAGAAGCACTTTCTCCCTTATTAGGAGCGTAGCGGTGAAAGCCGCAATATTCTTTGCGCCTGTATTTATCCGTCCGAAGTCCTCGCAATATTCTTTGCGCCTTCAGCCGTAAACGACTTTTCTTTCTCTGGATCTCCGGAGCTACGCGTAGCGGACAGCCGTCAACTACTTTCTATTTATTTATCCGAGCATTATCAGGAGAAAGAAATTCAGAAGGTCGTAATTGAGCGATTCAATCTTCTTTGAACCTTGTTCATTGAGGCGTCGGACTTGTTAATGGAATTTCATTCCTTCTCAAATTCTCAATATTCTTTGAACCCCCTTTGTTCATTGATAAGAGTCGATCTTCTTCTTCACGTCCGGAGGACTGGTCCGAAGTCCTAGTCTTTGAGTTCTCCTTATATAATGAGACCTTGTAAAGGGCGAACTTTCAGTCGCTTCGATCATTCTTTGCACCGCTCCGTGGGTCGCAAAGTTATTTAAGGTTCAAAGAAGATTTACGGTTTATTTTAGTGGGCTCGCTAACTCTACCTGGGCGCCTAGCCCGAGGGAGACTATGGGATAATTACCTTTTCGATGCGAGAACGACAGCAACTGGAACAACTGGGACCAAGAACTTCTCTCTCTCTGGTCTCGCTCCTTCGCACCTTTCAAGAGCGACTTCTGCCGCCGATCTATCTGAACTTTCTATGCCACTGAGAAATTTAGGTCCTCCTCTCCGGTTAAGAAGACAGCCTTAGTTATTCACACCGAAACAAGACCTCTCCTCCTAAGAAATTGATAAGGAATCTTTGACCCTTGCTTCTTTTCTTGGGCACAACTTATCCTTTATCTATCTATTGGGACAGATTTCCCTACTGAAAAAGGTCTCCTTACTGACTTTTGAATACTCTTTCTCCCTAAAAGGAGAAATTTCAGCCAAAGAAGCATGCTTCAGGTTCGCAACCTAGTGCTTCAAGAAAGAGATCCTTGTGAAAGGTCTTAGGATAGTCGGACTCATATAACAATGCATATAACAATGTATCAAAGGACGGCTACGGAGGCCTGAATGAACAAGGTTCAAAGAATATTTCATTGTCTTCTTCTTCTTCCTATGCCTTGAATCTTATCATAACTAATCGCCTTTGCCTTTTTCTGACTTTCATGCCTCCCTGCTTTCATTCAATATTCATCCGCCTCAATGGATCTGGCTCTGAGGCCTCAATGAACAAGGTTCAAAGAATTATCGAAGAAAAAGCCTTTCCGAATCATCGCTCCTCATCCTCATCAACGGGAGGAATATCCATCTCAATCGGTTCCAAGTGGTGGTCTCATGCAATAAAGCTAGTAAAGAAGATCAGTGGATATATCATATTGAATGCGTGGCACACAAACCATATCATATCTAAGAGGATCGGGTGAACCAGATGGTTTCAAGTCTTTTGATTTAGTATTATATTGATCCCACGGAGCGGTGCAATGGCTACAACTGGGATGATGAATAGCTAATGCTTTGATCATCCTATGATCACTGAACTTGCTGAGTGCTTGCTGCTTTTGGCTCCCCTTCTAATACAGACAATTGTGCGTGCAAACAATTTAGTGGAATTCGAATCATAGGCTTTCTTTCTCTTTTGAGTAGGTTTGGAAGGCCTTGTTCCAATAACATCGATAAGTCGCTTCGCTTCGCGCCTTGACTCCGGGGGTAGGTTCCATGCGTGAGGGTCTCGAAGCTTCTTCGCTTCCTTATGAATATAGTGAGACTCCCATAAACAGCTTCTTCAACGGAAGCCACTGAAAGTCAATGAACAAGGCGTCGAGCAGGGGAATTGGTATCGTCGAGATCTAACCTGTACAATCTGCCTCATGAAAGGCGGATGAGGCTTCCTCCTACACTGCAACTAAAGCAGAAACTTCTGAAAGAGGAAGTCGATGAAGCGTGACTTTCGAAGCAGACAAGGGCCGAGTGGATTAAGGAGAAGATAGGAGTCAAACCCACAAGCAAAACTCGTCTTTCAAGGGTCAGTAGGCCTAGATCTGAGAGGCGAAAGGCTCGACTCAAAATCAAAAGGAGCGAAGGTACTCGACTGAGGTTAGGAAGGTTCAGAGCGAAGGTACTCGTAGAAAAAAATATAGGAGAGGAGCGAAGCAGAATCAAGCGTAGAATAGAAGGAGAGGAGCGAAGGTGCTCTACGTTTCAGATATAGGTTCAGAGCGAAGCAGAATCAAGCTACGAAGGACAGGAGCGAAGCAGAATCCAGCGTAGAAGGACAGGAGCGAAAGCGGCTCGACTAAGAAGGTTCAGAGCGAAGGTACTCTACGAAAAAAATATAGGAGAGGAGCGAAGGTACTCGACTGAGGTTAGGAAGGAGAGGAGCGAAGGTACTCGACTGATAAGGAGAGGAGCGAAGGTACTCGACTGATAAGGAGAGGAGCGAAGGTACTCGACTGATAAGGAGAGGAGCCCGACGATACTAAATGAGGCGGTGGAGTAAAGAGGTCCTTTCTATGTGGAATATCTTCTATGTGGAACCGCGGAGTGGGACCCGGTCCGGAGGACGGGAAGAATTTGAGAAAAGAAAGGCGCAAAGAATTTGCGAATAAAGTCAAAGAATTTGCGAGGCGCTCAAATCAATTCACTCTAATGGACTGAGCTTTCTCGTCTAAGAACTCTCTGAAAATAGGCTTGCTACCTTGATTTATTTCATATAAACCTTTGTCCTATTCTTTGATCTGGTCAAAGGCTTTCTGGCAATGGTCATTCCACTGCATGGGTTGATTCTTCTGAATTTGAAAATGGGGCATCGTGCTTAATCTTGAGATGAAAGGGAAGATGTACTGAAATCGCCCTAATCAGCCTCTGACTTCCTTTTCTGTCTTAGGTGGCGGCATGTCTTGTATTGCCTTCACTCACCTTATCAGGGTCTATCTCTCTTCCTTTTCGCTGACGATGAACCCGTCCAAAGTAGCTTAATTAGTCTTGGAGCTACTTCTCTGGTACTGCTTCCTTCCTCTTCTTCTCTTCAAACTCAGCGTCTTGAATCTTGACTTTCATCCGTCCCCCCTCTCCTTTCGTTTTGAGTCGCCTCATTCAGGCTCCTTTGAATTTCCAGAATCAGTCTTTATGAAATGAGCCTTTGTTCATTGACTCCTTCTTAGTCGAGCTGCTTCGCACCTTTCACCTTCTGAATTTCATTTCTAATGAGAAAAGATCTTTTTTGACTGATTTTGACATATTCAATTTCTTCTTTTTCTTAGCGAAAATTCAGAAAAAGCTAGGTTTTGGGTATGGCTGGCAGCAACTTTTCATTCAAAATCTTGAATTTTTTCTCTATTATCGTTAAATATCAAGATGAGAAAAAGGACCATTTTGCAAGAAAAAAGACGGGAAAACGCAATGAAAGAATCAAGCCTATCAAAGAAATGAACATTGTTTGATTCTAGTTTGACTTTCTGGTCCGTAGGTTAATATGGATAGTCCTCCGGATAAATCCTCCGGACAGGGATCTTGTAGATTCCCAATGAAGAAGGTTATTCAATCAGAATGATTCTTGAATTCGAGTTAATGAGCTTCTTTCTTTGCGCCTTTCTTTCTCCGTCCTTCGGACTATCCATATTAGTCGCTTCTCAAATTCTTTGAGCGTCCGGAGGCTGAATTCATATGAGTTCCTTCGTCATTCCACTGATTTTATGGGACTTGTTCATGGAACTAAGATTTGCGGATGACTCAAACTTATGGCGTCCCTTTGTTAATTAAACTACTTCTACCTCTTCCTTGAACTTTCATCCGCTCCGTCTTCCTTAATTGCTCAACCTTGATTTAAGGGCAAATCTACCATTCCCTGCGCCAGTCAAATCAGATTTCTTTCTCTTTTCAGGATGGGAGACTCGTGAAGTTCATCCTTTTCTTAATATGCCTTTGATATAGGCCTTGGGATGAGGCTGCCTCAAAGGAAAGCAAGGACATAAACTTATGAAAGCGCCTCAATGAAGAAGGCTCAAAGAATCTTCGTCCTTATTAAATTAACTTCCTTAAGACCGGCACGAGATTCAAAGAAAATGATTTGACGTGTGGGAAACCCAGGAAAATGCTCATTCAAACTCCCAGGAATCGGCGGCTCGTGGAGGACAAAGGCCCCACCCACCTCTTCAGTCGCCCTTGGTCTTGGTGAGACCGGTTGAGGCATCGGATCGCGAACTTTCAGGGGAAGGAGGGCCCCAGGGTCGGCAGTCTCTTTCTTTGTTAGCATCCGTACTATGAGAAAGAAGTAGTCTCACGGAGTAGAGGAAGAGGATCAGAGTCTTCCGGGATGGTATTTCCCCGATCGGGGTGTGTAAAGCGAGAACCCCTTGTTCATTGAGGCGGTTCAGTCCTGAAACCCATGCAAAAGTACGAAATCAGCGATGTGATGAAAGAGAAAAGAGTCCAGCTGATCTTTCTTTCAAACTTCCTTCTCTCCTATGCGTCGGGAAGGAGGGAAGAAGCTTGACCAAGGGGAAAGGAGCCTCAGGATCTGAGGAGAATGAATCTCCTTTATTTAGTACGCTCAATTGGCTCGGTCGGGAGAATAAGGATAGGCAGTCCCTAGTGGGTGGGGCTTAGCCGAGTTTAAGAAGGAGCACAAATACAGAGGAATTCCCCGCCTTAGCCCGAGCAGCTATAACTCACCATGAAGAATGGTGGGGTCGGCTCAGTTCTTCGATCTTGAGGAAGAAAGGCTCACAGGCACCCCTTTCAGTTCTTCGCCTTCCCTCCGTCGTCCCGTATGAGGTTGAAGCTGGAAGTTGCCCTTGTTTCAAGACTTTCGGAACTAGGTTGAAAAGTGATCTATTGATTTGTCTGAACAAGTCAGAATAAATGGAAGGATAGAAGGCATCCATCAAAAAGTTGGAGGAGTTCTATCAGTTGAGAGAGGAGACCGCGAAAGAAAGAAGTTGAAAGATCAATGAAGAAGGTTCAAAGAAAGCTAATATGGATATAAATCAGTCCTTCGGACCGCTCCGCCTCTCAATATTCTTTGGAGCCTCTCCTTCTGCGAAGCTTATAATCAGATCTCATAAGATAAGAGTCCTCCGAAGGATAGGCTTTTCTTTTCTTCCTTTCATTATTTTAGGTTCGGATTGAAAAGAGGAATACTGGATAACCCGACTGATTTATGGAATGGAATTTGTTGCGGTATATCGGTATCCTAGAACTTCTCTTGTTGCGGGACTTCGATCATTCTTTGAGCCTTTTCTTGGACTGATTTATGGCGGAAATGAAAGACGCACGGACCGGGAGGGAGCGGCCCATAAGTTTGAGTGGAATTCAAGCTAATATGGAAACTCGTCCTACGTAGCTTAATTAAGACTTCGATCATTCTTTGAGCCTTTGAAGAATAAGGATAAGGGACTCCACTCTTTGTGCCTCGCAAATTCTTCTCAACTCAATGAACAAGGGCTTGATCTTGTCCTTCCTAGCTTGATTCTCCTTCGCACCTTGAAGGAAGATGAATATGGATTTCTGACTCGTCCTACGTAGCTTAATTAGAACGAAGATTTTTTTCATCTCAAATTCTGAGATAATTCTTTGCGCCTACTCCGCCTTGTTCATTTCTTTCCTTGTTCAACTTATTTCATTGAATATCAGAGCTTTAGAATTTCATCTTCTTAATTAATATCTTTTTATGAAATAATGAATCGCACTTTCGCGGGAATCGCTTCGCATCTGAATATCCGATTATGAGTTTGTGCTCAGGAGTGAGACTTTCTAGGTTTACGAAGTCGAGAGAGAGAGAATAGACAGACAGAGATTGAATGAGTACGAAATGAGTGAGGGAGGAGAAAGGCGAAAGGCATCCGTCCCAGAGGTCAGCGAAGCCACTCCTTAGAGCTTTCACGAGATAATCCCAGTCGGGTGCTAATAGCGCGAGTTCTTTCTGCTGGGCACACTGAACCTCTTCCCTGAGATCGTACCCGGATGAGCTTCCTTCCCTTCTACTCATTTTTTCGGGAAAATCAGCTCTGTTCTCGTTTGAGACTGGTAGAAATCCGCTCATATTCTACCACGAGTAGGACGGACCGCTACGTGGGGAACTGCGAGACTAAGAGAGGGAGGTCTGAGGACCCTGACCTTGAGTAGGGCCGGTGCCTTTCATGCCTTTCTCAATCCTTTCCATTAAGATGCCAAGTCTCTCACTCTTTTTCTTTACCCGCGAGAAAAGGGTTCACAGTCATATTCGGGTAACTTCAATACGCTTTCCAGTAGGGTAGGCCTCGGTCTCTTTCTTTACCTTTCAATACGGATCCATCAATCCTCGTCCGTCCTACAGCCCCTTGTTCATTGAGGCGGTGGAATAAAGAGGATTCAAGAAAGCTATCCAGATTCATTGAGGCGAAGGAAAGCCTAGGTTCTAAAGTGAATAAGGAAGAGATCAGAGAAGAATTTTCAGAGTGATCGACTGCTTATTATATTTCTTAGATGAGCGAATTCGCAGATCGAATGAGAACTGAAAGTCTTATCTTATTGAATCTGAATCAAGTCTATATTATCAGTTATATGCCCCATTTAGATAGAAGGCCTTCCTCGATCAGAAAGTGAACCATCGGTGGATACTCTGCCAGACCTTTACCGGCTTTCATCAAAGCCATTATTATTGCTTCTTTTTCTCTTAGAACGTGGTAAGATAAAGAGAGACTGAGCAAGAACTACCTGAAGCTAGTCCAAAAACCTTAAAGTGAACCATCTCTTTCTACTCTGCCAGACCTTTACCAGCCGAGATAAAGGCTTGCCCTGCTTTTTCTCAAGAGATTCAGAGAGAAATTCTTTCTCTTCTATTATGATTTTGAAATTTCTCAATTGGGAATTTAGTGAAAATCCTTTGAAATTCGAGTTAATGAGTGAAATTGAGATCAACTGGCGAAACTAATAAGAAGATATTCACAAGATCTAATTCAAGCTCTGATATTCAATGAAATAAGTTGAAGAAACTGCTCTTCAGAGAAGGGGAAGATCTTTCTCAATTTCTGAGAATAGTATGTAATAGGATTTCCTCATCATCAAAACCTTCTTCCCTTGTTCATTGACCTCTTCTCTTGAAATTCAAGCTTCTACTTTCAGACTGATAATAAGAAGAAGGAGTGCGATTCGACTTTCGTCGTCGAAAGATAGAGAAGAGCTTCTTCTCTCTCCTTCTATCACTCCGTCTCCTCAATTCCATCTTTCTCTTTCTCGGGGGCTCATGACTTTTTCGACTTATGGGCCGTGGACGAGTTCTCGGATGAATCCCATAAGAAGGAAGAGGACCAGCGCATAAACCCAAAGGCCCCTTCTAAGCCTTCTCGACGGACAGGAGTGCAGGCTCGATGCCAAATACGAGCGGACCTTCCTTCAAAGGGTCAATGTCCCGATCATGATAATGGGCAAGACCCTGCCGAGAAGCTTCCGGGACCCGGATACCCCCTTTGCCAAAGGAATCATTCCTTTGAAATTCGCCGACTATGCTCTTCAAACCAGGATGATCGGCTA